>NC_056744.1:1128888109-1128892933 GCF_019279795.1 Protopterus annectens | reverse complement strand
CCCTATACATGCATATCACATTGTACATGGTTTGCTGTACACACACATGCCCCACATGGTGCTGTGGTTGCCATATTCCACTGTGGCGTGGGTACACATCTGCAGGGCCACACATATCTGGACTATATGTCTTGATGGTACATTGGGTGCCCTTGTACCTGTGCCATACACACATGTACACACGGGCAGTGTTACAATAACACATTAAGTGGTGTACCTTCCTATACAACTTTACATGTCACGGTATAGTCATGCTGTGATGTATACCAAGCTCAGACAGTTTACATATGCAGTTGACTGACGGGGAACACATCTGTATTCACCTGCATACCACTTACACAGGGATGTCATCTACTCTGCCATGGGCCATGTTCTCCACATTACTGATGCATGTAGTACTCCTACATGTCGTTTGCAGTGGGCAGGGTGAATGGAGCACTCCTGCATATGTGCACACATGCCACTTTGCTCAGCCTGGGCGTCTGTGTGACCTCCGCAGACACGACACACACCATGCTGTGGGACATAGGTCCTGTGCACATCCTACAGGGACACACTGTGACACTGGTCATGTGATAGCTCCCTTGCTGATAGTGTGACACATACACATGGTACCACCACAGCGGCAGTACTGTGTAGACATGCAGTTGACATCCACCTCTGCTGTTCAGTGGACACTACCATGGGGGGTGGCACTACTGTGTACATTGCACATGTGTTTACACACGGACCTACCGGACGTCATTGTTGCACACATTGCACCTGCTACAGATCGTTTGGACATGGTTACTTGCTGTTCCTTCCATTTCGGGTGGCTATTCTACTACTACTCTGTCCCATATGTGCAGGCCATACATGTCCTGTTTATGTACATAACACTAGGCCATACCTCCATCATGCATGCTGTGATACTGTGTATGATGTCTGAACATATCCATCATGACAGCTTTACATTACACGTACTTGACATAGTCACCCATACTGTGAGGCATACGTGCACGTCGTGCGCACATTCCGTATGACATCGACGGTATATGCACATACACATGTGTGCTGTGACACTATACATACATGTCCTATCCCCTGCTGTGGCACTTCATTGTTGGACATCCACTGGCAGCATCGGCGTGGGTGGTGGCATTGTTCTGTGTTTTAAATCCCTATGGCAGCCCTTGAGTTATCCCGGCTGTGTACATGATGTCCCACTGCTGTGCACACGTTGTCCACAGTCGTTGGTATGCTCCGCGGATTAGCACTACATAACCACCTTTCACCACTCTCTGCTTTATGGACAGGTATCTTTACTTACAAACACCGTTCACATACAGTGCAGATTCATCATACATATCATGCGTTATACACCTGTACATCTCGTGGGTTCGACATACCTTTCCTGTGTTGTTTTCCGTATTCCGCTGAAATCTCGCTGGTTACAACAAAACAGTTCATTTCACATTAAAGTGTTTGTTCGGTATGAACATACAGTTTGAATATCCTGGGAGTCTTCCTTATATCCATCGTCACCTGCGGCATGTGGGTTCATCACGTCAATAGCTGTTCCTCGGTGTGTACTTATGCGCATATCACCTATGCATCTCCTCCATTAAATGCGGTACGTCGGAACTAGGGCATGGTTCATTCCTCGTCTGGCCGTTGGTTCTTTGCACTACCTTCGTGGGGATGGTAAGTATTGTGTTATGTTATGTTATGTGTGACTGCAGCTGCTATGTGTGGCGTCAGGTACATTTCGCTGTGGTGTTAGCCGTGGATTGTGTGTGTTGAGTATGGTATTATGTTCGACATGTGGGTGTCCGTGTCCTGGCGGCGTCTGTCGTTGGTGTTGTGCATTCGGATGTGTAACATAGCTCTTGTATTCATGTACACAACGGATGCAGGTATGCATCCGCTGCTGATAGTGTTTCCCACGTGAGATGTTGCGGGTATGCCACTCTCATTGACTGCCTATATGTTGATGCTGCTATTTCAGCTTGTATCCCTTTGATTTGTGCAATGGGGTATATCGGCGGCTGTGGGTGACGGGTACGGGTTGTGGCCCTTGCATTTATACATACACGGTATGCTTGTGTGTGTGCTCCATCCCTGCTTGAGGAGCTGCAGGTTACCTGTCTGTTGTTCTAGGAGTGTTTGTTTTGTTGATGTCTGCTGTCGGTATCGCCTGCATGTGTGCTTCCTGCATGTATTCCTCCGTCACATCGGTAGTATATCTGCGGTTGTTCGTACGTGCCGACTATCCCTTGGCATTCTGTCATGGATGGTTACGGTCATTGTGGTCCTGTACTTGGGACGGCCTGTATGCTACCGGTTGCCACCTATTCGGGTGGCGATTGCTTGTTTAACACTCGTGGAACACACAGCGGTATTTATGGGGCGATGCGGCCACGATCGGTGCCGGAGCACATCGTATTTCCGTACATGACTGATGCTGTGTAAAGTTGCCGTATCGTGTTGACATTACCATATCGGCCATACATACGGTCATGGTTTGTACATCGTCCTTTGCATCTCATGTTGGCTTTACTCCTGTGGTACATTCTGGGACATTTCCGCTTTGCATCGTTTCACGCCGCGCCTAGCCAGTGAGGAGCACTCTGTACTACTTTGTGAGTACTGCTGTACATACGCCTGTGGTTCCTATACTGTATGCCTACACATGTTATTCCACTCCGCCTGTCACATGTCACCTACATACACATTTTACAGTGGCACACACATTACACCCACACAGCGGTACACACGACACCCTCACCTCACACATACACATACTGCCGCTGCACACAGTACCTACATTGACCGCATCGCTGGCGGTGGTGTCTACCTCCGCCCTCATATCCTTAGCATATTCCCCGCACATGTCCTGTTACTGTACCGTGGTCTGGCGATCGTCCCAACTCGCGACTATGCATTTCTGTAGGTTGACCTTTCCATGGGTGGCGTTCCCTGCTCTGTCCACCCTCCCGGATAGTCGGGTTGTCGTTCACTATGTTTACTATGTAGAGATTTTGCGTCTTACTTCTCTGTCACCTTGCATCCCTGTGCTCCATGCTCCGCTGGCTGTTGGGTGTGCAGTGTTTGGGTGCTACCTATGTTGGAGTCACACATGGGACCGCACATACAGTACACATTATGGGCGGCCATGTTTGTGTGCCGTCCATTTCACTGTGTGTGCAGGTAGGGAGGTGTCAGTCCATGGGGCCTACGCTGTCAGGGTATGTGCTATACGTTCCCTCTTTGCCAAGGCATAGGCATATTGGGTACGCCTCCGTCTGCCTACTGGGGCTGGCACAGTGTGTTCATGGCTGAACGCCCTGTGCCTGTGCTTGCCTTGGCAGTTGTGGCGGGCTTGGTGGCCCTACACCATTATGTCCCTGCAGCAGCTGTTTCCAGGATCATATTATGTAGCATAGCACATACTATGAATATGTGGGCACATGTGCCTGGAGAGTACTGCAAGGCTCCACCAGATGTATCCAAGCACCGGAACCATGATTTCAACATCCCAAACACACACTCTATGATTATTCTGGTTTGTGCGTGTGCCTCATTATGGCATTCTTGCATGTGTGTGTGTGCATTTCTGATGGGTGTCATCATCCACGGCTCCAGTGCGTAGCCAGCATCCCCACAAGGTGACCTTGTGTGATGTCCCCTGGCGA
Source organism: Protopterus annectens (assembly GCF_019279795.1). Classification (NCBI taxonomy): domain Eukaryota; kingdom Metazoa; phylum Chordata; order Ceratodontiformes; family Protopteridae; genus Protopterus; species Protopterus annectens. The sequence goes on along the minus strand of NC_056744.1, from coordinate 1,128,889,259 downwards.
ATACCTGATACAGCTGTGAGGCATGCCAGATATGGGAGTCGTGGTAGCTTCCAGGGCTGCCAGCACACACATCCATGATAATGCCCTGCGCATTGCACACGACCTGGCAATTGATGGAGGGGAATCCCTTGCGGTTTATGTAGCGTCTACCCTGCTCCCCGGGTGGTGACTTGATTTCTATGTGCATACAGTCTATCGCACCCAGTACCTCTGGGTATTGTGCCACACGGTGGAAGTGGCGCATACTGCTAGCCAACTCCTCCTGAGATCTGGTGAAGGATATATACTCATGGGCATGTCGTAACATGGCATCCAGAAACTGGTGTAGTACCCTGGATGCTGATGCCTGTGAGATGCCCATTATATCCCCGGTTGGCCTTTGAAAGGTACCTGTTGCCAGTATTCGCAAGCTTACACATAACTTTGTGTCCACTGGGATGGGCTCCCCTCTGTTTTCTCTTGTTCTCAGGTGTGGCCGGCACAGCTCAACTATTTGCTGTAACGTGTCCCTGTCCACCCTGTAACGCTCTACTATTTCCAGGTCTTGCAGCCCCTGGTAGGTCACCCTTGGTCTGAACACTCTCCTTCTCCTCTGAGGCCTCCGGTAGTTGTCGGCACCCTCCTCGGCAACTCCGTCTGTCTCTAACACATGCCGATGCATCACGGCCACGGCAGCACCCAACATATACATTTTAAAAGTTCCCCGTGTGTTTAAACCGTAAGGCGCAGCATTTGGGAATTCGCACTGTGTGTTGTGTGCATTCCCACTTTATAGTGTTGTGCTGTACACCCGGTGATGTCATTGGGTGTCTCTCTGCTGCCGTATCTGTGGGTTATCTTCCGTGTTTTACCATTGGCACTGCAACGCTGTTGCCTTTGGTGTTACATTACACTTGCCTGCATTGGTTTAGCTTTACACCTTACTTTACTGTTTCTGCATGTTGCACCTACTATTTACGGGAGTGCATCCTGCAGACACACGGCATCTCATGCATTTTGTCTGCCGCCGCCGTTATGCTAACTCTCTCCTTGGCTGTGCTGTATCGATTCTTCGCTCTTTGCATTTCTGCAACATCCCCTACTTTCTTTGCATTCATATGCCTCCCCTTTCCCGTTTTGCAGGTTTCTGCATGCAGAGTTGTCAGCTGCC
>NC_056744.1:1128860609-1128885609 GCF_019279795.1 Protopterus annectens | reverse complement strand
AAGACCATTTTTTAAACTGTTGCCTACCTAATAAGTATGTGCCTTGGCTGTTGGCTTAAAAGCAAGCATCAGGTTATGCTGAGGATGTTATCTCATTTATGAGCTATTTATGTGGAACTAAGGAACATATGCAGTTGTAACTTTGAAATGTTGATTGGAGCTGTGTAAAGCCAGTTATATTCTGGTTTTGCCCTTGAGTTTAAATGGATGAGCATCATTCTGTGTAACAGCTAACTTACTAATACGTTCATAGGTTCAGAGGAGGTTACTAGACTAGCAGTCCTCGACCTTTACAAGCCTATCCATGTTAATCCTGAGTTGCCTCAATTGTCTTTGATTAGATGGATGTAATTTGCAGTGTGTATCTGTGATGAACACCAACTATCCCTGTCTGTGAGGGACACGGGTGCCACCCCAGGGGTGAATTTGCCATTTCCCATCCATTTGTCCAGGTTGCACTTGAATATAATAAGTGAGGAGTTCTGCTTCATGTGAACTGGAAGTTTATCCTAGAGAGTAGTGGCATTCTCAGAGAGATATATCTATCTCTCCAGCATGTTCTGTTAATGTCACAGGCTAGGCTGAGATGCTTAGAGTGAGTCACTCTTGTGCCATTGGACTTGTAAATGTGCAGCATATACATCAGGGCAAGGTCAGTTACTGCCCTGTAGGCCAGGAACAAGTCGCCTCTCAGCAGCTTATACAGTGTACAGTGACAGAGCTTCCAGTCTATCCACATAAGTCATGGTTTAGAAGCGCTGTACTTTTTTGGTGAGAAACCTCTGTGGTGTTTTCAGCTGCTGCAGATGTCTCGTGAGGTACATGCAGAAGGGAGCATTGTACTCTATTAATGGCCTGATAAGGAATGAGTACAGTGGAGTTATAATATCCTTAGACTGGATTCAATTCCCTTACTTATGAGGTGTGCAAAAGAGAAGGCTTTCCTTACCAATGAGGAAAGTTGGTGGTCAAACTTTAGATTGCCATCTACCACTGTTCCCAGATCTCCCACAACTGGGTTTGAAGTTGGGGGATGTTGTCAATATTGTAATTTGCAAGGAATTCTGCTTTGCCAAAGGGGATAATAATGCACTTTTTTGCATTTAGTCTTAGACTGTGGCTTTTGTACCAGTCATTTGTTTTTGTTAGCCCCTCCTGTAATGATGAAATCTATGTATTATTAGATTAAAAGCTGCTGTTTAATAAAAAACATAATTCTTTGTTTGGGCACCGCTGTGGATTTATGTAATTTACTTCACTGTATCTTTCTTCCTTCTTCGATTTGGTTAGCCACTACTTGAGGATGACATTTGTTGTTGGTGTTTTATTCATTTTGGAGATTTTCATCCACCCGACATCCTATCCCTCCTGTAATATGTTAGCATCACTGGGGTATTCAGTGATTGCACACAATTTACAATCATCAGCAAACTTGATAAGCAAAAGGCCATCTACTTTAGACTGGACATTCAAGAAATAGATTCCAAACAATAAAGGGCCAAGCACAGATCTTTGTGGTATGCCACTGGTGACAGGTCTACTGGTAGAGGTGGAGTCACCAACTTTGACAGTATGTGTTCTGTCGGTGAGCCAACTGGCTACCCATCTAATGATGTAAGGGTTAATCTCCAGCTGGGAGAGTTTCTCAATGATACCTGAGTGGGCAATTGTGTCAAAAGCCTTGGCTAGGTCAAAATAGGCAGTAACCACTGTCTTACCTTCATCCAGGTCTTTTGGTGACTTTCTCAAAGACGTCTACTAAGTTTAATAAGCATGAACTACCCTTAAAAAAGCCAAATTGGGTTGGGTCTAGAGATTGAAGGTCACTTATGTCCTTGTTGATAAGTGGTCCATGATGATTATTTCCATGGTCTTGCAGATGAGGCTGGTTAGACTTATGGGTCAATAGTTCCAGGGGTCAGTTGATGGCCAACCTTTGTGCAAGGAGATTACTGTTGCTGCTCTCCACTCTAGTGGAAGAAAGCCAGTTCTCAGGCTATGGTTAAAGTGAATGCAAAGTGGTTTGCTAGGTCTTGTTTTAGATTGCTTAATAAACAACCTGGGATGTTATCTGGTCCCATTGAGGCCAGGTTTTTGGCCTTGGAGAGCACAGATATGACCTGATCTCTAGAGATACTAGGCAGAGGACTGATGTCAGGTATGCTTTGAGGTATGACTTGTGGGGACAGGGGGGTGAAGTTTGCACCAAATCTGTCAGCTAGCAGGTTGGTAATTTCCTCCAGTATAGTATGAGTGGTACCGTCTACTATCAGTTCTGCACAAAGCTGGGCATTTCCTTTTAGATTTAATATGTAGTTAAAGAATGCCTTATGATTATTCTTAGCTAAGGATGTTATTTTACCTTTGTAATTAGCTTTAGATTACATTACAAGATTTCTGATTTGCTTGTTCAATCTGTGGAGGGAAGTCTATCTCTGCTGAGCCAGTTCTCTCTTGTTCTTAGACATCATGAGTTTCTTCCTTTTGTTATATAACCTGTTTATACTTGAGGTCCACCAGGATGGCTTGTTTTATTGGGAGGACCTGATTTTAATCCATTCAGGGACAGCCAAGTCTATACAGTTACTTAAATGTTTAAACAGGGCATTTGTGTACACCTCTGCATAGGAGTCATTGTTGTCTGTGCTTGCGAGGGTTATAAAACTTTTTATACCATTGCTTAGTAGACTGTAGTTTGCTTTGGAAAAGTTTTTTAGTTTTTTTGCTCCTGTGCTCATGATAGGTTCAATAGATACTTCAAACAAGACTGATTTATGGTCTGTCCTTACCAAGGAGGATATCACACAGTGGGGAGTGCAGTGAATCCCCATGTTGGTGAGTACTATGTCTAGGACATTTGAGTCCCTTGTGGGGTGCAGACTATCTGTTCCATAGAATTTGTATTGACAAAATCCAGGAACCACTGGGCAAGCATGCTCATGCTCATGTATGTCACACAGTTCATAGATTCATAGGTGTGTACTAGGCTAATGGCCCTGGAGCCTTTACAAGCCTAGCTCATAGGATTACCCTGTCATCGTGCCACCCGACCTTAGTTCCCACTGCCTCTGTCGAGTAGAGCCACTGGAGTGATCCCTGGGGTGAATTTTCTTTTTCCTATCCACTCATCAAGATTTCTCTTGAAGAGGGCCAGTGAGGTGCTCTGTTTGACATGTATGGAAGTCTATTCCGTAGCATTGGCAGTCTCTCGGTTATGAACCTGTCCTCCAGCACGTTCTGTTGATTGTGGTAATGAGGTTGAGGCATCTGGAGCATGTGGTGTGGAGGATAGCATTTCTAACAGAGCTGGGTCAGACATGGCTTTGTAAGTCAAGCAGAGATCGCCACTAATTAGGCTGTATGAGACAGAGAATAGTTGGAGTTTTTTTGAGTCTGTCCATATAGGACAAGTGTTTAAGGCCTAGGATCCTCTTTGTGAAGTACTTTTGCAGCCTGTCCAGTTGTTGCAGGTGTTTAGTGAGGTACATGCCAAATGACTGGTCTAATGAGGGAAGAGTAGAGGCAGACAATAACCTCTTTCTTCCTGGATGCAAAACCCTTAGTAATGAGATGTGCCACATAGAAGGACTTTCTGACCACAGTGGCAATGTGGTGGTCAAAAGAGAGGTTGCTGTCAGCCTGTGTTCCCAGATCTCTTATAATGCCTTCTGTGTCCAGTGGACTACCATCGATGTGGTAATTCATGGAAACTGGGTTTTTCCCAAAGGGGATGATGACACATTTTTTGGCATTGACCTTAAGGCCATGGTTCTGAAACCAGTCATTTGCCTCAGTGAGGCCTTTCTGTAGGATGTCAACATTACTTGGGGAGTTAATAATGGTTCCCAACTTGCAATCATCTGTGACTTTATCAGCCAGAGTCCCTTCATGTTGGCCTGGACTTCTGAGAAGTAGATACCAAACAGGAGAGGACTCAGGACCAATCTCTGTGGGACTCCACTCATGACTGGTTGGCAGTTTGACTTGGAGTCAGCTACTTCCACACTGTGGGTTCTATCTGTGATCCAGTTTGCAACTCACCTAGTGATATAGGGGTTGATGCCTAGCTTAGTGAGTTTTTCTATGATTCCTGAGTCGGGAATGAAATCAAAGGCCTTGGCCAAATCAAGGTAGGCTGTATGAACCACCTTGCCTTCATCCACAGCTGTGGTGACTGACTTAAAGAAGTCGACCAAGTTGAGCAGGCATGATCTACCCTTCACAAAACCAAACTGTGTTGGATCCAGAGTTTGGAGATTCCCTATATCCTTGTTTATTAGGTCCATGATGATACATTCCATAACTTTGCATATCAGACTTGTTAGGCTAATGGGGCGATAGTTCCCAGGGTCTGTAGTTGCTCCTCCTTTGTGGAGAGGGATAACTGTAGAAATGTGCCATTTGGTAGGGACAAAGCCTGAGGTGAGGCTGTGATTCAACAGGACAGACAGGTGAGGTGAGCCAGGAATATTGTCAGGTCCCATGGAAACTGTATTCTTGGCCTTGGACAGTGCTGTTTTAACCTGTGAAGCTGTAATACTGGGTGCTTGACAATCTACTGGTATTATGATTGGTCCTTTGGGGGGGGGGTAAAGTTGACACTGAATCTGTCGACCAGTATATTGGCAATATCTGTTGGCTCAGTATAGGAGGTTCCATTGTGCAGTAAATCAGAGCAAATCTGGGTATTGCCATAGAGATTCTTTACATAACTATAGAAGCCCTTGTGGATGTCTTTACTATCTGCTTCAATTCTGTTTTCATAGTTAGTTTTAGAGGATTTGATGAGGAATCTCAACTTTTTGTTGAGGCTGATAAAGGAGTTTTTCCAGTCTTGGGACTTCACCTTATTCAGCATCAGTTTCCTCCTTCTTTTGTAGAGTTTGTTTATGGCAGGGGACCACCAGATTGGCTTCTTTTTTTGGAGGAGTGTGTATTGATTCTATTGGGTATGGAGAGATGCATGCATTTGTGTATGTGTTCGTACAGTGCATTTGTGTATGATTCGGCGGGTCTATATTATATTATCGCACACTTAGAACAGCAAAGGATAATTAATTGACCCCATGTAAGCGAAAGCTTACAATATCAAAACCTCAGAACAGTGATTTTTTTTCCCAAGGGAAAAAAATCGCTGTTCCAAAATAAAAAACAAAACAAAACAAAAAAGCTTTAAAACATTACATAATGTGGGCCCCACACACCCCCTACTTAAATATACCAATTCCGAGATCACACTACAGTGCAGAAAACAGCAAAGTAATGAAAGCGGCCAAGTGAATTCTTTCCCAGGGAAAGAATTCACTGAAAAGCTGCTTCATTATTTTGCCTTTTCATTCTTTTAGGTTCGATCAAGACGCATTCGATAAAATGTGTCTGCGATCATGCAACATGAACCATATTCGGCAGTCATGTAACTATTCTATATTTGTATGGGTGCCATGAAGTTACCCACCTCTGTTTTTAGGAGCCCAGAGTTAGCTTTGGAGAAGTTTTTCATGGTGGTTACCTTTGCGAGGGGGGGGGGGTGAGGGATGTGGATTTCCAAGGTGATTAGCTTGTGGTCGGATCTAACCAGGGAGGAGTTAACTATTGGTGTAGAGCAACAGTCACCCATGTTAGTAATGACCAGGTCAAGGATGTTGCTACCTCTAGTGGGGATAAGAATGAGCTGGTCCAGGGCATTGGAATTAATAAATTCCAGGAAACGTTGGGCAAGTGTATTGGTACATGAGTAGCTTTTCCAGTTAATGGAGGGGTAGTTGAAGTCTCCCAATATGAGTGTTAGGTTGGACCCTAATATTCTCCAGGGTGCTTAGGAACGTGGAGTGTAAGTCTTGGGACATGGTTGGGAACGTATAACAGGCTATGACCTGAATCACTGTCTTACCCAATGTTAGCTGCACCTGAGTATCTTGGATGTATTATGTTGGGCTACCAGTCTGGAGGTGTGCATATTCTTTATGAATATGGAAACACCACCACCTTTGGAGCTTTGGTCCAAGTTCTGGGGCCAAAAGGTGCAGAATGAGTTATAGCCTGGTAGTGCAGGTGTGCTTTCTGCTGCCTTGAACCAGGTCTCTGTTACACAGCACAAATGTTGATGTTCTCCATTTTAAGGAGTGCTTTGAGTGAGTGCATTTTGAGATTTAAACTTCTAGCATTGAGCAGCATGACCCTCAGATTGCATTTGTTTGTAGTTGTTACTGTGTTAATTTGGTCTTTGGAATACCGGCTAAAAAAGGCACTATAGGGGTGGCAAGAGCCTTGGCCAGTATCCTTTCATGCTCATTTTGAGGTCTGAATGTGTGGAAGGCATTGTAGCCTTGCACATTTGGGGTCCTCTCTGCAGCCTTGAACCATGTCTCAGTGACTTCTGAGATGTCAGCATATTCCAAGGTGAGGACTGCTTCCAGGGAGTGCAGTTTCATGTTTAGACCCGTAGCATTAAGCAGTACAACCTTGAGTTTGTTTCGAGTGGATTTTGTTACATCGGAAATTTTGTTGTTTTGTCATTACCTAAAAAAGGCACTATCAATAAGAGAGCTGCCTTTGCTAGTATCCGAAAGCCTAGAGGAGACAGGTGCAGACCATCTCTGGAAAAGCGGTGTGACCTGTCGATTATGTCTTCCAAGATTGACAAATGCTGGATCTGCCTGGACTGATACCACATGGTAAATTATTTCCTGTATCTAAAAGGAAAAAGCATTTATTGCTGACGTGAAGCATATTACTTTGTGGTTTGAATTGGCCACTGGGATTCATAAACATATTATATAGCAGCATGAAGTAACTGGGCAAACTTTTGTTAATGCCTGTGCACAGACCTTAAACAGAGTCTGTGCAACAGAAAACTGGAAACCACAGTTTATAAAATGTTACTGCTGCAAAGAAATTGTGATGTAGTGTGATGACTACTTCCTGTTTCACAGTAATGGTAGGATGTGATTAATGAAAGCTTTACCCTCTGTTTCCATGACTGAATAGGAGGGTACATGAGTATAATATGCTAATGTGGAATCCAGTGCAGTGAATACTCCCATTGGTTGAAGCACAGCTGCATTACTGCACTGAGCAAGGGTTATATGATTGTGCTCAACATTTTGTCTGCACCACAGAAAAAAGTGTTGTTTTGTAGGACCTTTTAGTGTTTTTCAGTGACGTTGTTGCTTATCTATCCAACGCTGAGCAACACAATGCATTAGAAGGAGATTTTTTTTTTTTGTGTTTATGCATACATGGTCCACAGCTGCATTCCAGACAATAATGATTGCAGTGGTGGATGACATACATTCATTTGAATACCTGCTGTGTGTCTTGGATGATCCAGGTATGCAGTAGAAGGTGAGGGCTATTTCACCTTTATGAATTGCATAGGGAATAATATCTGGGTTCTGTTATGTATAATCCCTATGCAATTGCCTTAATAATTAGCATGTATCTTTTAGAACCATGGCCTTAAAACTAAGGTGAAATGAAATGTGAGCTGTCTTGTTAACTTTAATTTCCTTTTCAAAGCATATCCAAATTATCAGCACTGTGTTAGTCTATCTATCTATCTATCTATGGTTGTAGGTAAATTAGTTGAATGACAATTTTTTCCAAGGACAACTCACCCAGTCAAAAATGATTGAAAGCCAGTTTCACTGAAATACAATTTATTCTAATATAAAATAATTGAAATATGATACAAGCAAAAACATAAAAGAAAAACTTTTCAAAATCAGTTTTTGAAATTGGAGCAAGCCCCCCTGCACCCCCTGTTGCGGCTTTGCCTTCCACAGACTAACTCCATGGTTGCACAACTGTGTAGAAAAGTGAAAATATCATACACAGAGAATCACCACATAAAACACATTTTACACTCACACACACACACACACACACACACACACACACACACACACACACACACACACACACACACACACACACACATGAATCTTATGTAGTACATGTGTGGTTATAAATGGGAATTTACCTGTAAAAGGATCACTGTATCCTCTGGACTTATAACTTGGGATGTTCAGTTAACTTATTTTGCACAACTTTTCTTGACTACTATAACTAAGTGTATATTTACCTATTACTTTAATGACACTCACCACTCCAAATTATTGCCAAAGATTTTTTTTTGTGAATAATGTTTCTGTGGACTAGTAAGAAACCTCATGATTTATGCTACGGCTTTGTAATGGTGTGCATGCTTCAGAGCTATTAGAACTTTGAATTCAACTGGATGGGCTTCAGCTGTGAGTTGGGTGCCTTAACATGGGTCAAGATGTTACCTGACTTGATCTGACAATAAACAGCATTCATTTTATGTTAAGACCCTGTCACAAGTTCCCATTATGTGTCTAAAATACTCCTCATTCCTTTGGCATATTTGGTTGTTGTGCAGTTTTAACTGCAACAGCCATTTTCATAATTGGTGATATTCTGTTCTAGGAAGATTGAAACCTACTGCATTTCAGTTTGTATTCCTTTAGCTTACCACCTTTTTTAACCTCCAAGCCATATTCTTAAAGTTGTGTCATATTTTTTTCTGTGTTGCCAAATACAATTATGTCACCAGTAAAGTTTCTGAAATTAAGTATCCCTTTGAGAATTTGTCATTTTGTGTTTTCAATATTTATGTAGCTGAATTTTCAGATATTAAATGTTTGTATCTTCTAGGTTCCACATAAGTGGCAAAAGTGTAACTTCATCTACTGCCCTGGTGAAGTTTTAATTGAGCATTCCAGGACCTTAAATCAAATCTTTCAAAAACTTTAGTTCAAGTTACATATCGAAGATTATACTGCAGTGGTGGTGCTGCGGTAGCATTGTCGCTTCACAGTTAGACGTTGCCCGTTCGATTCTCAGTTAAAGCGTCTTCTGTGTGGCGACATGCATGAATGGGCGTTCCTTCGTTGAAGGTTGTGCGTTAGGTCCGGCAAGCCAGCACGTAAAACTCTACTGCCAATCATTAGTGGACCGGAGTTCCGCTGTAGCGACCCCTTACCGGGAAAAGCCAAAAGACAGCAATCATTAACAGGTGTATTTCCCCTAGACGAGGCATTGCTTGCCCTTGTTTTGCCAGCATAAACCCTTGACATCTTCAAAGTTCTTTTATTTTGAGTGGTGTGAATGTGATATCCAGGATGTTATCCAATTCACTGTCCGGTTTGTATTTATTTCTTCAAGTTTTATCAGGTCTTTTTCATATCCTGTTTGATGCAAAAACAATCCCCGGGATTCATGAAGCTCGGCGCAAGGCCGGTGTAAGGCCTGCGCCGGCGGTGCAGTGAATAGTCAGTGTAGCAGCACCATATGCATAGTAATGAGTGTGCGCAACCACAGAACGCGTCGTGGAACGCGTGAGTGAGCCCAAGTAGGATGCGTCCGGAGGTGTGGCTAATCCGGCAGGCGATGAGCAACCTAAAGTGCTGATTTCCACAGGCCGCCCATAACAGTAACCGCACCAGCCAGGGCCTGTGGAGAATGAAACGCACGCAGAGTATGCAACATAGTACCCGTACCAACAAAACGGAGAAGCAAACACAACCCACGAAGCCCTAAGTGTACCCGTCCAAGGAACAAAGGATACGCGTAATACCGTGTCCATCCCGCAATGCACTGTCAGTGGGCATACCCAGAGAAGGTGTACCGCAGCATGTCAGCGCGCCGCACCGACATAGAAGTAGCGACATGTGCATGGTCACCAGGGTTACCAACTGTCACACTTTGCTAGGGACAGTCCCTCATTTGACAGTTGTGTCCCGCCAAAAAATCGAAAAATGGCAAATGTCCTGAGATTTCCGGAGAAAAATATTCCCTCAATATACCTTTAATAGTAGCATGAAACAATTATTTTGTATTTGAAACACATACATGGCATAAGAAACAGAATAAGCAACCCAAATGCTATGAGAATAAGCGTTTATTTTGGCAAAAAAGTGAAGTTCTTTCATCTGTACTTGCTGTGGGTATGTGTTGTCCTGTAAAATCCGATGTTTCCACAAAAGATGTCCCACTGTGGGCATTGGAAAAGGTGGCAACCCTAATGGTCACCAGCAGTAGTGAGAGTACACAGCCGGGTAGCCATGTCGACATAACAACAAGAAGGAAACAAGATACCCTAAACACAGGCAAACATGTGCATAGCAACATGTACCACACCCAGCAACGTGCTCGTCGCATACACAGGATGGCGTATGTCTAAGCGTAATATCCAGAAGCAGAACCCATGCACGCAAATGTAATACACAATAGCCCCATTATAGCATGTAACCCGCACCCATGTACGACCGTGCACCCAACCCAGCTATCAGCCTTGCGCAGCTACACACCTACACACAATGGGCATACCTGAAATGTGGTAAGAAGTATTGTCTTAGGCAGTGCCACGCGGGCAAATATGTACCCCACATGTTAACAACCCACCTCAGGTACAGATATGCAAATGGCTGCATGTGAATGTGTCGGCAGAATGTGTACATCCCGCATGTGGTATGGACCCGTCCAAACCCCATAGGCTTACTGCCACGGTGCACATAACTGTACACATGTGGACAAGGCGGGATGTTCAACCACCGTACCGATGATTAGCTATGCAGACATGTCAAACACATATAGCGGAACATCTGCCTACCAAACAGGACGCCCTAACAGGGTGCCACAGGCACAGAAGGGGAAGGTGGGACATCACATGTTGAGAGTAGCATTGCCGGACGGCCAAACACCCACGGCCAACGCAAAGGACGGAATAACATGTATATGGCCGGATGGATGTTGTTAGAAAAATATATATATAAACACATATGAAGTGCCAGTTTAGAAGCAAATAGTATATAATGCATTTTATTCTACTTTACAATATGGCAGTAGAAATGATCTTGCATGTAATTGGCTGAAGCTTAGCTGCAGTGTAATTGAATTCTGGCCCTGGCAGTAACCAGTTCAGCAGGCTTATGTCTTTCAGCATTAATTATCTGCTGGGTTAGAGAAAAATAAATGTATGTACATGTATATCTTCCTCCTTCCACTGAGGAGGATGGCCTTGTGAGCTCTACTCGAAGATAGAGTACAACTCCTTACCAGAGAGACAAAGGAACGTATTAAGAAATGAACTGACTATTGTATCCGAACAGTCCAGGGTCCCTGAAAGAGCAACAATTACAGAAGGACACTGTAATTGACCAGGTGCCTTGCAAGGCTGTGTTATTCTCATGGGAAAACATTTTAAAAGCATTACCTCAGCACCTTCGTATGAATAGAATATTGCGGACTATAGTGATGGAAATGCCCTGTGACTGACCACGTCAGTAAGGTGGGCAAAAGCTGATTGTAAACACTATATAAACAAATTGCTTCCTGTATAGAGTCAGACAAAACTCTTATACTTGTACTGTATAGTTTTTTGCCTCCCGGTGTACACTACTAAAACATTGTGAACCTGAGCTTCCTGTGTTATTGACTGTCATTTAGAAAAGCCTACTGATTTCTACAGTCTGATTTTAACAACTTATTTGACATTGTGGTCCTTCTTAGCGCCAATTCCCTTGGTAAGCTACAGGTCAGAGTGCATGGGTGGTAAGAAATCTGCGCAGGAGAAGTTGCCTAAATGGTTCTTCTTGAGTGAAAAGACCTCCGACTGAATTGTTGTGTGTAAAGAGGCTGTCCACTTTCTGATCTGTGGCTGAAAAGCGGAAAACTGGATCCCAAGAAGGAAACGTGCAGTCATAAACGGGAGGCTCAGGTAAGGAGAGTTTCTCTCTTTGTCTCTGTTGTAGATCAGGGACCAGGTTACATTGTGTTTTTGTTAACATTTGTGATAGCAGGTCGAGGGCCGAATTGAAGTACTTTTACATATGGTCATAGATCAGGGGAACACAGAGCAGAGTAAACAGTCATTCTAGACACTACAGTGGATACAGGGAAGGAGATACCATGTGGTACGAGAGAAGGGTTATGTAACAGTCGTTCTGAAGACATGTGAAATCAGTGCACTAAGAGATCGCGAGATCCGCCCTTGACGGATGATGCGAAGTATATGCAATTGCAGAGAGCAGATAATGTGAGATATTTTGCAAAATGGGTTACTAAATATGACTTTGCTGGTATATTAGACAAAATATCATTAGTGAAACTTTTGAAACACTTAAAATGTGACGCAGATGGTCAGGCGAAAAAACAGCGACATTTGGGTATCCCTCAAGCACATAGGTGGATTGAGGAAGTGAACGAAGGGAACAGAAGACTAAAAATGCGAAAGCATCATACTTAGACAAAGAAGATAATAATACAGTAGTAGCGACGGCCCCTCCCCCTCCACCCCCTCCGATACCACATCCAGGATATGAAGCGGGAGGGCAGGCTAGTCCCCCCCTACGTTATCCTGTGGCAACAGAGGTATTACAACAACCATTTGTAAGAGAAGCTATTGAAACTAGATCCCGAACCGTAAAACACCTAGGGGCACTCAACTAAGAAGAGAGTCACTAGAACAGAGTGAGAAATCTGTCAATTAAATGAAGTACCGAACCCTCAGGCAGGACAGGAAGGCCAGGACCCAACTCCTAGTGTATAGACCGTGGACACGGAAGATATCCAGAAAGTTACAGAGGAATTCCCCATCCACAAAGTAATTATGAAAAGTTTATACAACATTTACAAGGTATGCGAATGAGTTACCACTTAAATGGGGAAGAAGTAGAGAAGGTGATTAGACAAATAATAGGTCCAGACTGGCACATGGTTTGTGGCATCTGGAATGCTAAATGACAGCATAACTTAAACCACTCCCACATAGTGACGCAGAAGTACACACCACGTTGAAGGGTCTTACGGACCGAATTACTGAAAAATGGAAACCTAGAGCAGATTGGACCTGTATTAATCAGTGCATACAACAAGATAATGAAACTGTAGATGGATACTATGGTAGATTATTGGAATGTTGCAATAACCATAGTGGTATGCCTATTCCTGCAAATCAGAAAAATGATAGTGCATATGAACAACAGTTGAAAAATGCATTTTGAAAGGTTGCATTGCCCTATCGGTAGCTATATTACAAAGCATATGATAGATCACCCGAGCAGTAGGCTACAAGCCTTACTGGAGTATGCTAGGCATGCTGAAAGACATCTTAACAGTAAGAAGAAAAGGAAGGCATGAGTCTTCACAGCTGAAGACGGAGCAGAAGTCTTTGTAGTACAGTCAGGTAAAAAGGGTAAGAGAAACACTCAGGGCAATAAACGCTCTGACAGAGACTCGGAGGTGTCTGAGGAAAGAAAGAAAAGGTGAGTGCTTTAACTGCGGGAAGAGGGGACATTTAGCAAGGGATTGCAGGTTGAATAAAAAAAACGTCTACGGAAGGGAAGGATAGGAGTGATGAGGATTGACTATATGACAGTCATAATGTTCAACAGTCATCAGGAGAGATTAATGGGCAGGGAGAAAATGTAAACGCAGTAGAAGGAATAAAGGAAGTGCAAACAGATGTAGAAAATGAGGAAAACGAAGGTGTAGAATTAGCCTTGTTGAGCTTGGAGCTCTATTTGGCGGACACAAAACCGGAAGTTACACGTCTGGTGGAGGGGAAGGATGTGAGATTCCTGTGTGATTCAGGAGCATCACGAACCTTGATACACCCTTCAAAGTTATCGGAACACTCAGAATCACCTGACTACATATTAGTGAAAGCAGCAAACGGGCAGCGATACAGGGAACCACTTTCCCATGATATAGCAATAACTGACCCTGTTTCAGGTATGACCCAGAGAAGTAAAATAGTACTTTCTGCAAAATGTCCAGTAAATATACTGGGGAGAGACATTATGCAGCTCTTTGGCATAGCAGTAGTCCCTACCAAGAAGGGTATGGAGGCACAAAGGCAAATGGATCGTTTGTGGTGCGATCGGAGGGTGAATCCCATTATTGGTACAGCCAGGACCTCGTCACGACTGGTCCAGGGGCAGTAACCGAGGAACTGATGAGCGTAGCCATCAGTAAGGTGCGCTCCCTTCACATTGATCAGCAGCATTTGTTACATTGTACTCTGTACTATTGTAGCACACCAGGGCCTGATAAGGAATATGAGCAAACATTGTGCAGACATCCTGCCAATAGACTAGTGTTACGAACCTTGTACTGGGATACTGAGGGTAATAGTGTGCTGAGTTGTTCATTACCTCAGGAATTCATGGGACTATATAAGTCCAACAGGCCACCACATGTCAGTGTAACCAAACATAAAAATGTCAGATGGGTGGACCTGGGTGAAAAAGTGACAAGATGGGAAAGGCAAATCGACATAGAATTGTCACAACAGGGAATACAGAAGCAAAACTTAAATTGGCTAACGCAAGCACGTCCAGCTGTACACTTACAGCAGAGTGAGGACAGCTGATTGGTGTTCCTGTTAAAAGAAGAAGAGAGCCTTGTGTGACATACCAAGCACTCTTTGGTCAACAGGGAAACCAGATGTAGGGCTTATTCGGACAGCACGTCCAGTAACCATTACACCAAAGTCAGCATTTAGACCGCAAAAGAAATAATACCCTTTGAGGAAGGATGCAGAGCAGGGAATCAAGCCTATCATAGCGGCACAACTCAAGAAAGGGATACTGGTAGAATCTTCAGATTCACCATGCAATACCCCTCTATCTCCCGTTAGAAAAGCAAACGGGGAATGGCGGATGGTACAGGATTTATAAGCTGTAAATCATGCAATAATACCCAGGGCACCGATGGTGCCAGACCATACACTATATTGAATGATATGAAGCCGCAACAGAAGTATTTTACCGTGGTAGATATAAGCTATGCTTCCTTTTCAATACCTATACATCCAGATAGTCAGTATTGGTTTGCTTTTACATTCAGGGTAACAGATACACCTATACTCGGCTACCGCAGGGATACTGTGAAAGTCCAACAATATTTGCACAGGAGATGGCTAGCAACCTGGCGGGGTTTACTCCACCTGGGGGCAGTCAAGTTCTACTTTATGTGGATGACATCCTGCTTGCGGCCCCTACCCAGCAGCAATGTAGGGAAGCTACAATAGCATTATCGAAATATATAGCATAACAGGGACATAAAGTAAACAAGCATAAATTGCAACTTTGGAGAATACAGGTCAAGTACCTGGGATATGTGGTATCCAAGGAGGGTAGAACATTAGATGAAGATAGGAAGGCAGCAATTTTACAAGCACCCAAGCCAACTACCAAGAAGGAAATGATGTCCTTCCTGGAGACGACTAACATTTCTCGAAGCTGGATACCAAACTATGCTTTGGAATTGCCTGTATTGGCTGCTTTATTCTTTAATACACCTATGGCAGCACATGATATACTACATTGGACTCCAGTAGCAGAAACAGCTTTCTGCAGAGTAAAACGATTGATAGCTTCATCATCAGTTGTAGGGCTCCCGAATAATCATAAAAGATGTCTTCAGACTGTAGATTGTAAGCAGGGATATATGACGTCAGTCTTGATGCAACAGCATGGAAGTAAGACACGCCCCATAGCTTACTACTCATCGCAGTTGGACCCAGTGTACGGTCATTGCCACAGTGTGTACAGGCAGTTGTTGCAGCTGCTATGGCAGTACAGGCGTCGGCATCAATGGTATTATTCCACACTCTCACTTTGAGAGTGCCTCATGCAGTTGCGATAATTTAGCTGCAAGAGGAAATAGCATTCCTGTCCCGTGCTAGACATCTGTCTTGTATGACCATACTCCTGAGTCAACCTCATATGGTGATTGAATGTTGTACAACATTAAATCCATCAACGTTACTTCCGACTCCTGTGGATGGCACACCACACAGTTGCCTACAGGACATGGAGCAAATAATTTTACCCAGACAGGATCTTACTGATATACCCTTAGATGATGCAGAGGTGACATTTTATGTGGGCGGATCATGTAGAAAGGGTCCTACAGGAAAGAATCTAGTAGGTTATGCAGTAGTTACTGATATTGAGATTGTAGAAGCCCAACCCCTGCAGCATAACTTGCCTGCCCACGCAGCAGAATTGATAGCTTTAACACGTGCTTGCACTCTAGCAGAAAAAGATGTGTGGACATATATACTGATAGTCAGTATGCTTTCTCTACAGTGCATGTTTTTGCGCAGCAGTGGAAGAATAGGGTAATGATAACATCCACTGGTAAACCGATTAATCATGCGCAATTCATGTTGAATTTATTAGATTCCATTCAGTTACCTACTAAAGTAGCTATTTGTAAATGTGCAGCTCATACAAAGCAACAGGATAAGATTCGAAAGGTAATGCGAGCTGATGCAGCTGCAAAACAAGCAGCCTCACACTCAGAAACTGTCTTTTTGAATGAGGAATTACAACCCTCAGAGATGTTAGATTTAGAAATGTTTACAACAATGCAAACATTAACTACGAAAGCAGAAAAACAGAAGTGGGTAAGACGAGGAGCAATCCTTGAAGACGGACTGTACACCTCCAAAGAGAAAAAGCCAATATTACCGTCTAATTTAATTAGATATGCGGCTGTGTTGAGCCATGGGCAGAGCCATGTCTCAACAGGGGGGATGGTACAGTAAGTTAACAGAATATTCCCACCATACGGAATTACGAACTACACACAAACAGTTTGTGCAGCGTGTCATATTTGCAGTAAACATCATGCACAGGGAGCATTCCAACCGAAGCGAGGGGGTTTTCCTACACCACCATAGCCGTTCCATACTATTTGTCTGGATTTTATAGAGCTGAATAAATGTGAAGGGAAGAAATACTGTTTAGTGATTATAGATATGTTTCAAAATGGGTAGAAGCTTCCCCAACCAGGAATCGGATGCAGCAACAGCGGCAAAGGCCCTAGTAAAAGAAATAATCCCTAGATCTGGCATACGGAAAGAATCTATAGTGGTAATGGAGCGCAGTTTGTGAACCAGACAATCCAGCAATCTGGGAGATTCTTTGGGATTTCCAGGAATAATCAATGCGCATACCACCCACAGTCAGCAGGACTGGTGGAGAGGTACAATGGGATTTAGAAAATAAGTTGAGGAAGTTGATGAGTGAGGCTCAGAAGAATTGGATTTGCTGTCTACCTCTAGCATTGATGAGCATGAGAACAGTTACAAATGTAAAGGGTTTGACCCCCTTTGAAGTAGTATTTGGAAGGGCATATTATGTGCCACAGTGGAAAGCTCTCATGCCTGCAGAGCTGGAGGTTGATGGCTCATTAGCCAGTTATATGAAAGGATTGTTAACCAATAATATTTGTTTTCAGTTAAACTCTTTTTCAGATAAAGAACAAACGAAGCCGGACGCAGTGCTGACTCCAGGATCCTGGGTGTGGTTGAAAGTTATCCAAAGAAACAACTGGACGAGTCCAACGTGGGAAGGTCCGTACCAGGTACTGTTGGCAACGCATACTGCAGTAAAGGTTGCGGAGAGGTCGTCCTGGGTTCACCTGACCCATTTCAAACCGGTGAAGAATATTCAGTTTAAGAAACATTGTAGCCGATATACCACAGAGACAGAATGACCAGGGCCAGAGTGTATGAAAATACAAAGCAACCCCAAAGACATTGGTTTACTGTCCTACTGATCATACACCTATCAACCATGTTTGTGGTGACTTTTCTTTTGCTGGGATCTTTCCTGCATATAACTACACAGATATAAATGATGAAACGTGATGAACTGGCCACAGATTGGCATCCCAACTTTAACACATACCTAGCCATGAAGCGTGTGTATGTAGAGACTATGAACATTTCAAATTGCTGGGTTTGTACTGCCATACCTACAGCATATGGAGGACATTTGATGTCTGCTGTCCCCTTGGGGATAAATGAGACCTGTGAAAAGCTACTTTGTGATACAGGTTCTGTGAGATCACAGGACAAAGTGGCACTGTACTTACCTGTTACACAAAAAGGAATTGTTTGTCTCTATAAAAATGATACACTCCAAGTTGGTTGGAGTGATGGTAATATAACTGTGTCTTACAAATGTTATTTAAAAGCCAGAGATGAGAGTACTAGTTGTAGCACGATATAGGAGTCGTATGTAAGCTTAATGAGAACAACGTTGAAAGATGTGCAGACAAATCCTGCATTGTATACAGTTGTCTGTTATAGACAGGAAAATGTTTCATTCAGAGTTAACCCGCATCAGTACTAAAGTAGAATATTGTTATTTTGTTTGTGGGAAAAAAGCATATCAATGGTTACCTGAGAATTGGTCCGGCAGTTGTTTTTTGGGTTATCTGGTTCCAGCCATAAGACATACTGCAGAATTGCCTCTGGGTAAGATACGACATGTAAGAGATATAGCTCGAAGAACTGGGAACTCGGTCGAGAAACCTACTAATCCAGTGGGTAAAATCGAAGCTGGTTGGAAAGATCATTCATCCGTAAGAGATAAAGGAAAGTTGACTCATATGGACTTGAGTGACAGTGTCATATCCTGGGCTGGAATAATCACAGCCTATGGAGCAGTCAAATCAATCTGGGAACTGAGGAAGTTGTCAAAACCTCCCGAAGTAATGAGCAATGCGACCTTTCCACTCACGAACTTGTGACTGATGAACTGAATGCAATGAGAACTGTTGTGCTGCAAACTCGAATGGCTCTTGACTGCACCCTGGTGGCGAGAGGTGGTACGCGTGCGCTTATCAAAGAAGAATGCTGTGCGTAAATACCAGATAAGAAGCACGACATCAATGACCACCTAGAGGTAATACAACAGGTATCAGCCATGGCGGAACCAGGCCCAAACCCACTGACGAACCTTTTCCAGAATCCATTTTGTGGATGGGGTTCAATCCTAATGAATATCTTGATTGCCATTTGTGTTGTTTTGCTCATATTGGGAGCATGTGTCTGTTGCGGGATACCCTGTATGAAAGGATTAGTTAGGGACTTTGTTGACGTATCTGTTACCGAGTCTAGGTATCATGACCTGGATATGAATCTGTCAATACCAAATGAAATTCTTTCTGAAATGTAAAACAAATGACTTGCCTAGTTAAAAGTT
Organism: Protopterus annectens; assembly: GCF_019279795.1. Lineage (NCBI taxonomy): Eukaryota > Metazoa > Chordata > Ceratodontiformes > Protopteridae > Protopterus > Protopterus annectens. The sequence continues at coordinate 1,128,866,581 of NC_056744.1, read as the reverse complement.
CCAGAAAGGAAGAGGCTAGGGAATGAAATAATGTTGTTTATGTTTCTGGATAGAATAAAAAGCATTAAAAGGAGGGAGAATGTTAGAAAAATATATATATCTAAACATATATGAAGTGCTAGTTTAGAAGCAAATAGTATATAATGCATGTTATCCTATTTTACAATATGGCAGTAGAAATGATCTTGCATGTAATTGCCTGAGGCATAGCTGCAGTGTGATTGAACTCTGACCCTGGCAGTAACCAGTTCAGCAGAAGTATGTCATTCAGCATTAATTATCCGCTGGGTGAGAGAATAATAAATGTATGTACATGTATATCTTTCTTCCTTCCACTGAGGAGGATGGCCTTGTGAGCTCTATCGAAGATAGAGTACAGCTGCTCACCAGAGAGACAAAGGAACGTATTAGGAAATGAACTGACTATTGTATCCGAACAGGCTTGGAACCTTGAAAGAGCAACATTTACAGAAGGACATTGTAATTGACCAGGTGCCTTGCAAGGCTGTGCTATTCTCATGGGAAAACATTTAATAAGCATTACCTTAGCACCGTCGTATGAATAGAATATTGTGGACTATAGTGATGTAAATGCCCTGTGACTGACCACGTCATTAAGGTGGGCAAAATCTGATTGTAAACACAATATAAATCAAGCTGCTTCCTGTATAGAGTCAGACAAAACTCTATACATGTACTGCATAGTTATTTGCCTCCTGGTGTACACTATTAAAACGTTGTGAAACTGAGCTTCCTGTGTTATTGACTGTCATTTTGAAAAGCCTAATGAGTGTTACAGTCTGATTTTAACAACTTAATTGACAGATGTGTATGTCATAGCATGGGAATAGGCCAAGCCAACCACCACAATCGCCATGTGTACCACATATAAACAGCCAGTAACACACAGTAGTAATGCATGAAGGCATACACGACTGTGGGAATAGCACAGGACATATGGCACGTGCCAAGTGTAGATGCATGACACAAAACTCCAGGATGGGGCTCCCTGCAAAGAGGAACATGTGCCAACCACACCTCCCACAGATGTACTGGCAGTGAAAACACATGCCAAACACACACCAACACTACCGTCCATCCCACGACCGCAACGAAGGCTGGTCAAAGACCACCATGACGCGCACAAACAGGGACACGTGTAACCGTTGCCTTAACACCCCCCCCCATAGGCCAAAGAATAATAGAATGGACATATGCATGTAATGCTGTGAAGGATGTGGTAGTCCTCAGTATCACAGTGGTAGGGACACAGATACACTGTAATCAACCGTGACGTATGTGCACTGTAGACAGCATACCTGCAGGTAATACAGAGGTCAATCACGTGCCACAGAAATATACACATGAGAAAGAGGATAGGGGATAGACAAGTGTAAATGGGACAAACTATGAACATAGGTTCATAGGTCCATAGGTACAGGGTAGGCTATCTACCCAAGGTCAGCCATAACCCTAGGCCATAGTTAGGATTCCTTTGCCAACCTTCCGGTCCAGAGATAAAATGCCTATGATATTGCTGTACCTCTGTCAAGCAGTGACAATGATGTAATCCCTGGGGTATATCTGCAATCCCCCATCCAACGGACAAGATCCCCCTCGAACAAGGCTAGCAAGGATCTCTGCCTCACATGTACTGTGATGTAGATCCACAGCATAGTGAGTGTCTGGGTGTCGTATGTGTCACTCCAACACATCCTATTAATGACCGCGTCAAGGTTCACGTCACCTGCCCTTGTGGTTCCGAGGGATGTAGATACAGTAGGTGAAGCATAGTCATCAAATATGGGTCGACATGGCCTCGTATGTCAGGCACAGGTCAACACCGAACAAGAGGTATGTGACTGAATGGAGCAGGAGTCCTAACAGTGGGGCAGCATTACACAAATCCCTGACACCCTGCATCTGTATGACAATTAACCTATGGGGCCTTCCCAGCTGCTGTAGGTGTCGGGTCAGATACCCTCTGAATGGGGCAATGTGCTCAATCATAGGTGTAACACGTAATGAGTACAAGGAGACAATGACCTACCCTGATCTAGATGTGAATCCCTGCACGAACAGGTGGGCAATGTAGAAGTCCTACCGAACCATGATAGCAACGTGTGTGTTGAACGAATGGTGACCGACAACCTGTGTCCCCAGATCCCTGGTAATTACCCCCATGCTCAGTGGACTGCCACCCATATGCTGGACAGGGGTGACCTCGTTCTCCTCGACGGGTATGACTTTGCATTACCTGGCATTTAGCTGTAGGCCATGTCCCTGACAGCAGATATGCATATCTGGGAGGCCCCTTTGAAGGATATCTGTGTCAGATGTCCATCCCACTATGGCACCCGGTTCGCAGTCATCTACAAACAATGTCGCCCATAACACCCCTGTGTGTGCCTGTACTGTGGAAATGTAGATGTAGAAAAAGGGTGGACCCAGGGCAGAGCCCCGCGGGACACCGCCTGCGACAGGCAGTAGGTCCGACATGCTGCCAGCAACTATGACCGCGTGGGTCGTGTCACATAGCCAGTTTGCAACCCATCCTGCGATGTAATGCGTGTTCACATCCAAGCCGATGGGTTTATCAATGATACCGAGGGGTATTGTGTTGAAGGCCTTTGCCAGGTCGAGGTAGGCTGTATGGACTGCAAGACCCCCATCAATGGCCTCGGTGACTGTCCCTAAAACGTCAACCATGATTTAAACGCATGAACCGCCCCTGACCAAGCCAAACCGGGTTGGATGCAAAGTATGCAGGTCCCCTATGTCATCATCTACGAGCCGCAGTATGATCCCTTCCCATGTCTTTGCAGATAGGTCTCCCCATGGTAATGGGACAGTAATAACCAGGGTCAGTGGAGGCATTGGCCCTGTGAAGTGGGACTACAGTCGCCGTGCGACACAACCTGGGTACGTTACCCGAGGTGAGGCTAAGAATAAACAGCTGACCTAACTGTGGGTCTAATTCCTCAATGAGATCGCGGAGTACACAGTCGGGACACCAGCTGGCCCCATGGATGCTATGTTCACTACCCTGGAGAGAGCATGTCCCACCCGTGCATCACAGAACATTCGGGGACCACAGACCGCTGGTACAGACATCTCTCCATGTGGGGGGGAGGGTGTGGAGATGTCTTCACCGAACCTGTCAGCCCGTATGTTGGCAATGTGTGTATGTTGAGCAAACTCCACATCATCGTGAACCCAGTCAGAGCATATGTGGGAGTTACCTCCCAGGTGTCCAGCATAGCAAATGAAGGCTGTATGATTGTCAGCCAGGTCCATGGAGATATATCTGTGGAACCTGCCCCGGACCATGTCATGACAGCCTGTAGCTCTACACATATAATGAGCAAGGGTGTCATACCTCACAAGGTGTCTGCTCTGCCTTGTAGTAGCCACCTCCTCTCGTTGTACAGCTTGTGTATGGCTGGGCTACACCACACTGGATGCTTGGCATTGGTACAATGAACCACAGTTGGGTAAGGGAATGCCTGATCCATGCAGTCCTGTAGGTATCGGTAGACGGCATATGTAAGTGATGCAGTGGCTGCAGTACTGTTGACCACTGGCTCAGGGTCCTTAAAGGAGACCACAGTAGTGTTCAGAATTGTGAATTCAGCCTTTGAGAAAGCCATGTGTATGGTAACCGGCAACACCCACAGCAACAGATGTCAATAGCAGAAGCCATTGTCCAAATAACATAGATTAACTTCGGCATAACAATATGTATTATTATACATGTATTGACACGTGTCTGCTAATTACATTTGCAAATGGCCGGTAAGACCGTGCCAAAGTGCCCGTGATTTACCTAGTATGGAGGTGTAGTTCCGACAATAAAGTGGCGATACTTCCCAAACGGGACCCCTGGGGATTAATTAAAGCGGTTGTTAACCTGCAACATTGGATGTACACCATTTGGTTCCGGTTTCAGAAAACATGGTTTTCGTAGCACTACACACTATGGGTAGTCAAGCAGACATCTGCGATTGGTGAACACACAGCAGCAGTCAAACCCACTGGCCACACGGACACAGTCCGACAAGCTCTACACTTTACATATGCACATTGGTGTCCATTGTAGGACCCAAAAATTTTCCCGTATGGAATGCGTGCCAGCCTTCATCGCCACTCACGTGAACCGATAGTCGTGACCGCGGCACAGCTAGACATATGCACCACAAGCGTGTTCAATGTTGATGATAGCTGTCCATGAAATGCAGCACATATGCACAGAAATCCCCAGAGTTCCGAGTCCATAGAAGTGCGTCCACATCCCAGTCCCGCACACATGAAGGATGTGTAATGGGTACTGTCGACTGTTGCAGCCAAGGGATCCTGGGTATGTAGAAACAGGGCTCGGTGTCGTTTGGCAGGTAATCCTTTGTCCCGCCCCTTGGGAGGGATGTGGGCGTAGCACCTGCCTTACTCCCCACTAATAATGCAAAGCATCCACCGGAGAATGCTAAATGCAGGTGTGAAATGTGTACAGCCCTATACCAGTGTCCAGTAGGCAATTCTCATGGATGGACAACCGTACGACCAAGATGGCACCCATAACTGCAAACCCGGTGGAATTACACAGCCGCAGTAAGGCATAACACAGGAAATACACATAGGGACTACACTTGACATTCCCCATACAAAGTTGGACCGCCGTCTGCACGGCGTACACAGCACTCAATCTGCCAGCAACAAAATGGGGAGCACTCACTACCATACAGTGGAACAGATGGGTGACCTGTGGAACACATACTAATGGCACACCAACAACGTCAACTAGGATATGTAAACTATGGCGTCCCCACCTATAAAGAAAACATGCTTCAATGACTACATAGGGGATCAACATGTTCCGGTGGTGTTATGTTGAAAATACAGTGACGGATATGTCCTATTGGGACGTCTGAGGTTTATTTAAAGCAGTTGCTAACCTGCATCTTTGGATATACACCATTTATTCACAGTTCTAAAACACCTGGTTTACGTAGCACCACGTAGAATGGGTAATCAAACAGACATCCGCTGATTGGGAACATGCAGCAGCTGTCAAAACCACTGGCCAGTTGGACACAGTCCAGCAACATCTAACTTTACATCTGCACAATTGTGTCCATTGTAGGACCCAAAAATACCTTCTAACAGAACTCCATCCAGCCGTTTCCGACCACCAGATGATGCGATAGCCGTGACTCTGGCACAGTTAGACATATGCACCACCAGCGTGTTTAAGGTTGATGACAGGTGTCCATGAAATGCAGGACATATGAACAGAAATCCCCAGATCGCCATGTCCATACATGTGCGTCCACATCCCAGTCCATGCGCATGAAGGATGTGTAATGGGTACTGTCGAGGGTTGCAGCCATGGGATCTTGGGTATGCAGAAATGGGGCTCGGTGTTGTTTGGCAGATAATCCGTTGTCCTGCCCCGTGGGAGGGATGTGGGTGTAGCACATGACCTACTCCCCACTAATAATGCAAAGCATCCACCGGATAATGCTAAATGCAGGTGTGGAATGTGTACAGGCCATAACAGTGTCCATTAGGCAATCCCCATGGATGGACAGGCCTACGACCAGGATGGCACCCATACCTGCAAGCCCGGTGGAATTACACAGCTGCAGTAGGCATAACACAGGAAATGCAGATGGAAACTACAGTAGACACTCCCCATAGAAATCCAGACCGCCCGGCGAATACCGGCGTACACAGCACTCAATCTGCCAGCAACAACATGGGGATTACTGGCTGCCATACTGCGGAACAAATGGGCGACCAGTGGAACACATACCAATGGCAAACCAACAACGTCAACTAGGAAGGTCATAGGATATTTAAACACTGGCGTTCACGCTTATAAAGAACATCCTTCAATGAATCAATAGGGTCTACATGTTCTGGCTGTGTTATATTGACAATACAGTGGCGTATATGTCCTACTGGGCCTTCTGAGG
>NC_056744.1:1128764109-1128860109 GCF_019279795.1 Protopterus annectens | reverse complement strand
CTGCAGTCAAATATTCAGCACAAGAGTGAACGATCCAAACATTTTACCACAATGCAGGAAAGATAAAGATAAAGATAAAGATAAAGAAAATAAATTCAGTGGAATGGAATCCATATTATACAGACAGTCACTGCGAGTGATTTATGAAGGGTGTCACCTAATGGGAAAATACTTTTAGTACAGTAACAAGATTCTATTTCACAGTTGTCTGACATTTTTTTTTTACTATTATAAGATTTTATTCTTCTAGATTCTTAGGATATTTGCAACTCAGGGGAGTGTTTCCAAGACGAAAATGTCCAAAGCAATGCTTCCTGTGAAATGTGGAGAAACTGTGTTATAAATATATGTCTGCATGAGTACATGCACTAATAAGCAACACTGTTGCAGAACATATAAAATAATTACCAGTGAAGGGAAAAAAGCATGTAGCAACTAACATAAAACAAAAGCAAACAAAATAAAATACAATTGCCTAAGTTGGGATAATCTTTCCACTAAGTTTTACTAAAAGCAAGCACATACTAAAGATGTAATTTCACTGCTGCAAAGGCTGCAGGTTTGAGTTTGACTAGATAGCATCTCAGGCTACTGCTAAACCAGTCATTCAACTAATAGTCTCTGGGTAGGGGAGGGGAAGTTCAAAACAACAAACTGTAAATTCTAAGCAGTTCCTATCATAAACATCCAACAGTGAAGTTTGTGAAATCTAAACTGCAGTATGCACACAAGCTTGTCTGAAAATTCTGACTCTGTGTGAATATGTGACTTACACTACACTAAAAGGTAAACAAAATAGTCTGGTAAACAACTGATTTTAGAAACAAAATAATGTCTCTTTATACAAATTGCATTACTGCTGTGCTTTCTAGAGTAGCAGCAGCAGTCTGGTCGTAAAATGTCTGAAAGGCTACTTTTCTGAATGGATAAAATGCACAGATTACACCAATGAATGGCTCACATGGAAAGCTGTTGTCAGTAGAGCTGCAATTTGAGATGGAATGTGGCTAACTCCTTTGAAGCTTCCTGCAGGCACACTTCCCCTACCCCCCTCAGCCACAGGTGAGCATGCTCAGAAAGGCAAACTTGAAAAGTAAACAAAGGCTGAATCAAAACAAAAAATCCCTGGGATTGTCCCTTTAAGGTACACACTCAAAAAGAGCTGTACTGGAGGGAATGAGTTAAAGTCATACTACACTCTCGTACCATGAACAGTTACAACCAAGCTTGTGTTCAAACATGATGTTCATTATGGACAATCTATGACTAAGACACAAGTCCAATAACAGTTTTCCAGTCTGTTGCAATGCAGGGAAGCAATTCATCCAAATCTCTCCCCTCCAGGTATCTATCATTCCCATCCTGAGCAGTGAGGACTCCCAGTGGAATTATAGAGTCAATAGGGGATACCTTGTCAAGCATTGGTTGCTTTGTTTTAAGGAAACCAGAATACTTCAAATAATTGTTAGGTATGCATTCACAAATATCAGACAGATTTAATTTTTGCAACTTGCATTTTCTTTAAGGCAACCTATTCTATCCACAAAAACTCCAACTTATGGCATACACCTTGGGGCTTGTGGTATCCATACTCCTATCCTAGAGCTCTCTAAAGAGGCAGCACTAGATCTATCACCGCTGAAAAGTCAGGTTACAGAACCAGTACTTGATTTAGAGGTAAGAGCAAATATGTCTAGCTAATATTTTCCAACTTAGTTCCTGGGAAATATCGTCTCATTAGCCTGACGAGTCTGATGTGCAAAGCTATGGAATGCATCATCATGGATCTAATAAACAAGGATAAAGGGAATCGTTAAACTCTGGACCCCACACAGTTTGGTTTTGTGAAGGGTACAGCATGCTTGCTCAACCTGGTTGACTCCTTCAGTCACCAGAGCTGTGGATGAAGACAAGGTGGTTCATACAGCCTACCTTGATCTGGCCAAGGCCTTTGATACCATTCCCCACTCAGGAGTCATAGAAAAACTCACTAAGCTAGCCATCAACCCCTGTATCACTAGGTGGGTTGCAAACTTGCTCACAGATAGAACCCACAATGTGAAAGTAGCTGACTGCAAGCCAGACTGCCGACCAGTCACGAGTGGAGTCCCACAGGGTTTGGTCTTGAGTCTCCTCCTGTTTAGTATCTACTTCTCTGAAGTCCAGGCCAACATGAAGGGACTTTGGCTAACAATGTTCGCAGACAATTGCAAGTTGGGAGCTATTATTAACTCCCGAGTGATGTTGACATCCTACAGAAAGGCCTCACTGAGACCAACAACTGGTGTCAGAACCATGGCATTAAGCTCAATGACAAAAAAATGTGTCGTCATCCCCTTTGGAAAAAACCCAGTTCCCATGAATTACCACATCGATAGTAGTCCATTGAACACAGAAGGCATTATAAGAGATCTAGGAACACAGGCTGACAGCAACCTCTCTTTTGACCACCACATTGCTACTGTGGTCAGAGAGTCCTTCTATTTGGCACATCTTATTACTAAGGGTATTGCATCCAGGAAGGAAGAGGTCATTGTCTCCCTCTACTCTTCCCTCATTAGGCCAATCATTGAGTACAATGCCCCATTTGGCATGTATCTCACTAGACACCTGCAGAGTCTGCAAAAGTACCTCACAAAGAAGATCCTAGGCCTCAAAAACTTGTCCTATATGGACAGACTCAAAAAACTCCAACTATTCTCTGTCTCATATTTCCTACTTAGAGGCGATCTCTGCTTGACTTACAAAGCCATGTTTGACCCAGCTCTGTTAGACATGCTACATCTAAAGAAATCCCAATCCCTCCACACCACACACTCCAGAGACCTCAACCTCATTACCACAATCAACAGAACATGTTGGAGGGACAGGGTTCATAACCAAGAGACTGCCCATGCTATGGAATAGACTTCCCATACATGTCAAACTGAGCACCTCACTGGCCCTCTTCAAGAGAAATCTTGATGAGTTGATGGGAAATAGAAAATTCACCCCAGGATCACTCCAGTGGATCTACACAACAGGGGCATTGGGAACTAAGATCGGGTGTCACAATGCCAGGGTAATCCTATGGGCTACGCTTGTAAAGGCTCCAGGGCCATTAGCCTAGTACACATCTATGAATCTATGAACCTATGAACTACACAAGCTCTAACTCTTTCCCTAGCAGTGTCAGGTTTAATCAATCCTGATTCTAATTTTCTTTTCTTTTTTTTTCCATCATTGCACCATTTATTACACTTCACAACAAGCTTCTATAGTCACTGTACAACCCTTACATATGGTGCATTTAATTTAAAATTGCAACCAGCCAGTTTCTTTTTTAACTTTAAACTTAATTCACCATTTATTATTCCATCCAGTTCAGCCCAGTACTAGTGTTTACAATGTTATAAAGTTTACTTCCCCTTAAAAGTGATATATTTTCCTTGTTTACTACTTCCTAAATGCTGGGACTGCTAGTAACTCCTCACTTCTTAAACTATTTTTAGCATTTTTATATAACTCTTAACAACCATTTACATTAAATAACCCCTTTCACCAGGTTTACATCCACCCTTTATCTAATGTGATATCCTTCTGCATGTAGATTAGTCATGGCACCCACCTCACTGGAGCTTTTTGCTTTTGCCTGGGTTTCTTTGCAATAGGCGATCCCTCATCTCATGTATTATGCAGTAATTGATTTACTTTCTCTGTCTTTGATCCCTCCTCTTTTCTTTCATTTCCTGGTTATAGCTTCTTTTAGCCAGTTAAAATAAACCATGTCAGCTCTATTGTCTTCCCATCTTGATCACCATCTTGCCCTACCCCCAGCAGAAATCTGTCCCTAAATAATGTAATATCTGCCCTTTTTAAAGCATTCAGTAACTCCTCCAGATCTCTTTTAAATTGTTGTAGACTTTGATATCTCCAAAAAAACATTTATCCAATCTCCTCCACCCCCACCCAGATTCCACCATTGCATCTCCATCAGTAATGTACCACTTCAGGAATAATCCTACTGAGCCTTGGTGGCATATAAAAACACATGTGTTGGTACTTCAAGCAAAAATTGGTTATTTATTAAAGATGCACCAACCCAGCCTTTTCACACAGGTTTGAGCATGGCTTTGATGATTGGCGGTGGCTACTGTCAAAATTAGGAGACAGCTATGCACAAATTCAATCCACTTGATACAGGAGAACTGTAAACCTTCCCTTCCTCTATGAGTCTGGTACCTGGTGGCTTGTTAAGATTTTATGCTTCTGTTTAGCATTTTAACTGAATAAGGCAAAATGGTATGTTTATTATGGCATGCGTGACTGTTATTTTATAGGTATGAGGTGAGGTAGTCTTTTGCAATTAAAAAATAGGCTTCTATTTTTTGGAATTCATTTTGCATTTTATAAATAGCTGAGCAAGTAGAAATGTAACCAGATTTGATATTTATATAAAGTAAAGCAGTTTTGCTGATACATGAATACTGTATACATTTTAAACATTCTATGATTTGGGTAGGTTACGATGGATTGAGCTTCTCTGTTCCCAAAAGGAGGAAAGAGAGACACCCCTCTCTTTAACTTCAGGTTCTACAAACTACAATAAATCCTAGATACATATTTATAAATAAATAAATAAAATAAATAAGTAGAATAAAATATTATGTATACCCTAGGTGGCATCATTTCCATGATGGCATGGACAAAAAAAATGCCAGGAATGGTTTTAGATTGTGTTTTTCAAGAAGCAGACCAAAATGACAGCCGCTGTAACTGCAAATGGGAACTACATTGGAAGGAACCCTGTATTTTTTTTTTATTCTTTCATGGCCTTACCTTTTTACTTCATGAAGTGCAGACCTTATTTGTAAGGAAGCTGAAGGAAACTAATTGCAAGTGGGAAACACTAAATGAAAACATCTCATACCAACATGACTTGTTTCATTGCTGCACTGGAGTGACAAACCTGAAAACTATGTTTTGCCAAGCTTGAGAGGCCTTTCCTTTTTATAGTGGTAGTGGAAAACAGGCAGCATTCATGATGGGGCTTAGAACAGCTGCTATACGCAACATTAAGGCTACTTTGTGTTTTTTCCTGAGAGCCTGGAGCAGTATGCATTTCAAAAGCAGGAAAACTAACTAAAACAGAATTTTTTTAAGACATAAATTATCAGACTCATTCAACTTAATGGTGCTAAAATTAAATTGTTGATTAAATTAATTAATAAAAATAGCTCTCAGTCACTTTGACAAATTATTTATAGTGTAGTTTTTCCCGACAATGTATTACATTTAGACAAAGTGATTGCTAGGTTCATGTCTGACCTTGTACTGAAAGCAAAGACTGTGTAGTATCATGTTATTCCAAATTCTAGGGAGGGTAGGAAGGCAAGAGATGCTCTGCCTTTTCCTAATGAAGGTGAAGCTGAAGAGTAAACACATTGAAAACACAAAGATTAAGTGTGACACTAAATCACTGGTATTTCTGCATAGTACTGTCTGTGTGGCTGCAATAAAATAGATATTTTCCATTGGGGACAGAGTGCTGATACTGGAGAGACAATGTGGGTGTTTCTGGTTAAGGGAAGAAATAACAGCTATAACTGGAGTCTCCAGATTTTGTTTTGAAAATTTATACTCAACTGGGTTACTCCCACAAGGCCACTGGCCTCTTGTCAGGGGAAACCAAGGTGGTAGTAATACTGACTTGCAGAAATTTGGCAGAGATTTGACTGATCATGGAAATAAGAGTAAGAACTTGTCTAGGCTTGTAAGGGCCCTAAAGCCATTAGCCTAGTAACTTCCTATGATCCTAAGGGCACCATACCCCACTGCGTTATGATAAGTGCTGACTACTCTCCTGTGTACTACTATATAGCTATCCTCTGCTAGATTTCAGTACTTACAGTGAGACTAGCTGCCTCTTTCCACTAAGATCAGTGCAACAGTCAGGCACTCCCATTCTCCCCTGTCCAGCTTGTCCAGTGCCTGAACCAGTAAATTTAGTATGCCATGTGCCTAATGGTCAGGACTGTATTTCTCTATGCCATGGTGCCAGCAGTTTGTAAACACCTGTAAGGTTAATTAGACACAGCCAAATGGCTTTACCAAAGGTAAAAAACTTGGCTTCCTTTATTAAATATGGAAACCCAACATATTGCTGCATTGAAATCTTTCCTTCTTTTTTTTCACAGTTTGCATAAGAAGGATCCAGGTCAATCTACTCTGTGTGCTTAAGTGTTGCATCATTCTTTGCTGTTTTGCTAATGCACTATAAAGCTTTTGACCTCGCCAACAATTCCCAACCAAAACAGTAAACTGAAATCACTATGTTACATTCGTACTGTGTCATCAACAATTGTAATTTTCAGGGATTCCTGTATAATAGTCATATGATAGCTTGGCAAACTTCCCTGTGGCATGCTGTTTTATGTCCATTCAAATATTTAGCTTTTCTTACTGCATATCATTACATACCATGAACAACTGTCAGACAGTGCTCTGGAGCAGATGGATAAAGCAAAGACTATGGCTCAGTTGAGCTGGGTACAAATGGGCATTTGAGGCACTGGCAGGACAGGATGGATGCTTCCATACTGGGAGGGATGAAAGTGTGCCAGTGGTTAATGTGGCCTGTCACAGCCCTAGCAGTGACTAGAACATGAAGGTTCTGCTAGGGTGAAAGGATTAGGCAGGTCCAGTGGTGTGTCTGCCTAGGGCTCATTTCCTCAAACATGTCTTATTACCAGCCAGCTTTCCTAGGCATATCTGCACAAGGGTTCGGGATTGGGGCCATTAACTTAAAAAAGCAATACAAATGATATTTGATGCAGTTGTGGTTTTTTGGAATAATTTATTTTCCTGTGCATCTTGTTGGCCCTTAAATAAGAGAAAGTTTGAACCCATCATCTAATAGTGCAAACAATTACCAGTCTAGCCTTTGACTGTGGGGTCAGTGAAGGGAGGCTTAGTAGGGAAACCACACTGCCATCACCAACCAGTATAAGACCTGTGTGAAATTAAAAAAATGAACATCTCTCAGTGTACATATACTATTCACCTACAAAGGATGCAGTTTTAAGGTGAGTTTGGACCACGTCAAGTAAAACATCTCTCCTGATTGTTTTGAACCTCAGAATTTCTTTTTAAGTTAATGTTAATGATATAGCTGGAGGTGCTGCAATGGTCTCCAGCTCTGCCAAAATGATCATGTCATATGGTAACAATAATGCATGTTTAAAACTGAAAATTTTGGCCCTTTGTCAAGATTTTTTCTATTACTGATGACAGTTTTATTGTTTGGCAGGGGAGGAGGTTGACATTTGAACAATTTGTCAACAATGTAAAATGTACCATTCATTATTTAAATTTGTCTGTGGACTGTGGTCTTCACATCAGATTTTTGAGTGAGGAGGTCTACAAGTTTTCCAGTAAACCTAAGTTGTACAAAAGTATTAAAAATATATAAAATAATATAAAAAATATATATAAAAATATATAATAAAGAAAATAGTAATTCTTTTCTCCACTGAAAGTTCTCAGCCTATTTGTATTAAAAGAGAATATAGTTAAGAGGCAGTCAGTTAAAGAATTCTGGCTTATAACAAGCAATGATGAATTTTAATAAATGTATGACTGGAGTCTAGCTTCAGTGCTTGACTGGTGAAGTATCACAAGAAGTGAAATCACACATGTAAGATTCATATCAGTGTCTTACCTGTGTTGTCAAATTTCAGAAGCACAATGGGGTTTCTACAGTATTACATCCATGTGAGCATGTTATCTGTGTTGGTCAAATTTCAGAAGCACTATGGAGTTTCTACAGTACATACATACAAATATTTCAAGCATGGGCATTAAAAGCCCTTCTAGCTTGCCAATATACCAAAACACTTGTTCCTATAATAAGTGTCCAGGCTGTTCTAAACTATTACTTGCTTTAATGTAATTTGGCAGTCTGTTCCATGCATCAGCTACTCTGTCAGAGAACCAATTAGTACATTTAGCATTCCTATAGAATCTTCTACATAGGTTGTCTGATGATTAGTACTTTTTGATTACCCCGAACATTTCCCAGAGGTAGTTGTCTCTAAATGCCCTATATACCAGAATAAGATCTCCTCTTAGATATCTGTAAGAAACACTGTACAAGTTCAGATATTTTAGTCTTCATAATAACTTAAATTTTCACATCCATGGAGTCTCTTGGTATATTTGGGGTTAACAAAAAGTACTAGAGAATCATCAGATAACCTCTGTAGAAGATTCTATAGGAATGTGAAGTGTACTAACTGGTTCTATGACAGAGTAGCTGATGCGTGGAACAGACTACCAAAGTACATTAAAATAAGTACTAGTTTAGATATTTTTAAGAACAGCCTGGACATTTATTATGGGAACAAGTGTTTTGATATATTGGCAGGCTAGAAGGACATTAATGCCCGTGCTTGAAATATTTGTATGTATGTATGTATGTATGTATGTATGTATGCATATAATGTTTGCATTACTCTGATTTTAGAAGAAAACTTGTTCTAAACAGTATTAGTGTGTTGAGGGAGGAAAGTGGGGCCAAGCCAGAGTAACAGATATTTGAACTGGGAAAAAGCTTCTTGTTGCAAACTGCCAGCATTGTTAAGTAGTATGATTTGGAAAGCTGATAGGCAGATAGACTGCATGGTTTGCAGGCATATAGCACTAAACTCAGAATTATGACTAACTTGAAGTTCTGATGTTACAAGAGGAATGACAATGTCTGTCATGCTCCAAAAGTGTGGTGCTCTGGTTTTAGGCAAAGTAGTGACTATTGTCATTTTCCAACATGAGAACGTGACACGTCAGAGAAAGAATGAAAATGTGATTTAAACCATTTTGAAATAAAGCCTGCTGTAGCTTTTAGATACTTTGTAGTGGAAATGTCATTATGTTTTTCTTTTAAGGTAATGTAGTTGGTGATTGTTGTATGCTGCTGTCAGTCCCAAAATTTTTAGCGACATAATGATTAAAGCTTCTGCATGTAGCAGTAACAAGAGACATACTGAAGTGTTAAAAGTCTACAATTTTTATTGTATTTATTTTGTTTTTGAACTAAATAAAGGTAATTGATTTTCTTCCTTTTAAGGAGATTAGATCTTTCCAGAAGTGCACTGCATAACTGAGATTTTCTGTTGTTTTCAGTGTTGCAGCATTTAAATGCTTTTTTACACATGTATCTTATTTTGTGTGAACTGCTCCTTGCGAAAGCTTTTAGCTGTTTGCTTCCTTACCAACAACTAAACATCATGAAACTTCATTAGATAATCTAAATGCATTTTATAGGTTCATAGGTAGTTACTTGGCATGTGGTCCAGGAGGCCATTATTGCCTACCCCAATTTTCCAACTGTCCCAGATCACTGTCTGGTTAAGTGACTTGTTCAAGATCACACAAAAGGTAAATGAAGACTATGGGAATCAGATATTGTAACCCAAAACATAACTAGTTAATAGCTCATAGCCTGAATACCTTGTGCAAATTGTCAGAATAAAATGCATAACTGCAGTGGCTGGGAATTGATCCTGCACCTCCCTTGGAACAGGAAAGAATTTGACCACTGAAACACAAATACAGTGTAATTTATTTCCTTGGTCCTCACTCTGCCTGCATGTGGAAATGAAGAAGTGCTTGCTCATTAAGGATAGTCATTTTATGTAAGGCATCCTAGGGTCGTCAGACAGCAGCAGTGGTTCCTAGCATGGAGCTATCAAGTCTAGAAGGAATGCATTTTCAGCCTTTGTATTTTTTTCTGCTTGAGATGACTATATAGTAGACTTTTTAGATTTTCTTGTTGAACCATTGAAGCAGGACAGGGGAGTTTCAACTGAATTAATTTTATGTGTTTTAGTTGTTAAAACTCTTTTTAAAAGGTTAGTGATTTCCATTTATATGGCTTGTTCTGTGGATTCTTTAAGCCCTTTGTGAAAGAATATGACATCAAAAAATAAGTTCTTCTCCTTTACGTGTTGATCCATTAGGTCTAGACTGTTGTTCTTCTTTCGGCTTTTCCCGAATAGGAGTCGCCGCAGCGGAACTCCGGTCCGCTAATGATTGACAGTAGATTTTTACAGTGCTGAGGTGCCAGCTCGACGCCCAACCTTCAACGAAGGCTTTCGAATGCCACACGACTGCGGGGAGGACATGCAGACTCCACACAGAAGGCGCACCTAAAACCACTACAATGTACTGTGCTTTTATTCTATTTAATAACTTTTCACTAGTTATTGATATAGTAATTAAGTATTACTCTCATGAATGGTAAGGGAAAATAAGCTAATGAATATGTGTTTTGTTTAACTCCTAAGAGAGATTGTAACTGCTAACAATAGAACTGCATTGTTTAAGGGTTTTGCAATGCCTCAGATCTGTATTTCCATATTTTCTTGGTATGGAATGACTTTACCTCACATTTTGGCCTTTTTTTTGTTATTAATGCATGATGTTCTTAAGTTAGTGAAGATTACAGTTGCTTAGTAATGATAGACATTTTAGTTTCAGTCTTAGCTTTCAGACAAATGTGTACTAATGCAAAGCCTGTCATCTGGCTCACTATGAGTGCTGACAAGCCAAAAAAGACTGATAACCACTAGAAATGTGAATGTTGAAAATCACTCCTCCTTTAAACTTCACCCATACCCCCTGAACTTATATATATATATATATATATATATATATATATATATATATATATATATACATATACCAACTCCTAGAGCACCTTATCTTAGAGAAAAGGGAATATTCCAAAAAATGGCATCTTGGACTTAGTATATGTAAGACCGTTTTTCGCCCATTCAGTCTGTGTATTTTGGGACTTGCTCTAACGGGTCCCGACATTTCAAATGGTTGCCTGTTATTCTAACAACTTTCGTAAACAAATTGGATGTATTCTTTTCACATTCCCATTTCATGTTTTCTCTTTGATACTATGCCTACATATTTTTTCCTATAATTTTTGTCACTCTTTTTTTAAACATGTTTTTGAATAGTATCTCGCATCGTTAATGGAAGTGAGAAGAGTTATATGTGAGGTATTCAAATTTTATGCTAATTTGTTGTCCTGAGTTTTGGCAGTATGAACTTATTTTTCATGTTCCTTTGTACCTACCTTCATTATCTGCAGGTTGAGAGGTAGGCTTTAAAGCAGGAATATGCAGATTCATTTAAGAGACATTTTTTTAGCATCAAAGTAACCATTTTCAGTTTGTCCTGTTTCCTCACAACTGCAAATAAGCGATTCCAAACAGCCATCCTATTCTTGGAAAATGCTGTTTCTCCATTTCAAGTTTTGAATCTAGGTCTAGTGAGAATTAGGTTTTCTTCCAAATCACCTCTAAGGGTGTAATTTGCTGTTGGATGTTAATTTAATTATTAGTGGAGGGAATTGCCCTTGTTTGGTTATTTTATTTCTTTTTTTTTTAATTTTTAAGAGAAGTGTATGCTTGCCTGTTACAGGCAGCCAAATGGAATGTTCTAGTAGTTGGTAGTAGGGGGTCTGGTTGCCATTTAGTAGGACACATCTGCAAATTTTGTTGACTACTGTCTGCATTTTATGTATATTTGTACTGGAATAGAAAGTTATTAAAGGGAGACCATGTTCAGTTTTACATATTAGTACATTTCTAGTTAACACACACCAAGAAGATAAATTATATTTCTGAGCTGTGATGCAGAATCAGAACTGTCTAGAGTAAGGCCTTGCTGTGTCTAATTATGGCGTTTGCCAAAAAAGCAATTACTAGAAAATGGAAATCAAAATCTAAACCAACAATATTAGAAGTAGTGAATATAGTAACAGAAATAAAACAAATAGAATTGTGACCTTTAGAAAAGGGTAGGAGCAAACTACATAGGAAAAAAAACAAGAACTGTGGGAAAAATGCAAAAAGGTGAGGAATGAGGTTTAAAAGAAGGTAGGACGTAAATGAGTTTTGTAATGTTTGACTGAAAATAATTGGGTAGATTATAAGTGATGTATAATGTTTGCAACTGGGAGTGTGTCAGTATGGTTTGTGATATAAAATGTTTGCAACTAGGATTGTGCTGGCGTGGCTTTGTTTTCATTTATATAAATGTATGGTTGCTTATGTCATAAGTGATGGTTTAATAAAGATGTTTCTTGTTTAAAAAAGGGGCAGAGAATGAATAATTTATGCAATGTTGCTTAGGTTATATGCTATATAGCAATATATGTGAAGCATAATGTTTATTAATGTTAATCTCTTAATACAGTTTGGTTACTTTTGTGCAAATGTAAATTTGCCTATGTCACAAGTGATAATTCAATAAAGGTGTTTATAAAACACACAAACACACACCAAGAAGATGATGCCCATAGGTGAGAAATTTTGTAACATAGCTTTAGATGTGATGACATGAAGGCTAGATGAAGTGAAGTCACTGCGTTCTGCTATCAGACCTTAATTTGCTTATTCAGATGAGCTGTCATGTATTCAATTACTTATTTAAAGGGCACAGTCAGCATCTCAACTAAGCTTATATGTGAGCAGATGTTATCTAATACATACATATCAAATTTAATCATATGTACAAAAAATGAGCCTGTGATATCATGTATTAGCCTACTGTGTAGAGATAGAACAAATGGTGTAAAACTATAATATTTGTTATATTTTAGGAATCAAAACTAAAAAGAGGAAGTCATAACTCATGGCATTTCATCTTTACCTAGTTTAAAGGTAGGAGATGACTAATTTTAGGGTAAAGATTCACATTTTCTTTTCTATGCATACTATTACTCACAATGCCCTCAGGTAGTACAAATATGTGACACAATGAATCAAACTGCTATTACTCTTCTATAATGTATCTTTGCAAAGTATGGAATCTTCACAGATATAATATTGGATAACGGCCCATAACCTGTGGCACAGTGATGCAGTGGATAGTGCTGTCGCCTCATAGCAAGAGGTTCTCTGGTTTGATTCTCAGCTCGCGTGCCTTCTGTGTGGAGTCTGCATGTCATCCGTTTGTTTGCATGGGTTTTCTCCAGGTGCTCTGGTTTCTTCCCACATTCCGAAAACATGTAGGTGGATTGGACACTCTAAATTGGCCATAGGTGTGAGTGTGCATGCAAGTGTGGGATGTGAAAGAACTAATGTGGCAGGGCTAGTCACCCAGTGGTGTAAACCTTGGTTCTAGATGACTCTCATTGTTTAAGTGATACCCTGACCCCATGTGCAAAAATGGGAAAAGGGGTTGTGGATGGATGGACTGGTCCATAACCTGTAAGACTGGAATTCTGCAGCTTTGAGAAGCATCAGAATTCAAGCAAATTACATTGAGCCCTAGTTATCCTCAGAATAATGGGAAAAATTAATGTATGGTACAGGCAGTAAAAAGTGTTTTCAATAAATGTGAATACAATGATTCATCTAATTGTAACTTATCTCTTCATCGGTATAGCAATAGACTATTCAATCTTTATTTTATCTCCAGCTTAGCAATTGGTTGGTTGGTGCGATTTTTGATTTGTTAGTGTTGGATAGCAAGTAAAGTGCCACAGATTTTAGGGTCATAGGTTAATAGGTTCATAGTTTAGTTAATGTAAATGTGACTTCTGCTTTGACAAAACAGCAAAAGATCCTTCTGCTTTGCAAAAAAAGAAAAAAAAGTGAAAATAAGTCAAAATTTCTTTGCAAGTAAGTCTCACATTCAAGGCACAGTTACTTTTTTTTCAAACTTGTTCAAATTTTCTTTGGTATAGAGGCCTAATATGCAGATATATTGAAGGAATATAAAGCATTTGTGCTAACTGCCAGATCCTAGACCTCAAACTGATTATCACTAAACATAAGGAACATTTGTTTTTAAAGCAGAGGCTGATAAAAATCATTCAGGTGTCACCTGAGAGAGAATGTGTTAGATCTTGTAATTTGTAAACACAGGATGTAGGTGTTCTTTGTAGTAGAGCAAATGTTACATATATAGCAATATGTAAAGTAGGATGTTCTTTATACTGTTCACTGTTGCAGTAGCCTTAGCAATATGGGTCATATCCTGCCAAGGATGTAACAGCCAGCCAGGTTCCAAAGCTTCAGAGCACCTTCTATGTGCCCAAACTGTCAAGCAACTCGAGATGAGCTGAATAACAGACAAGTTTGGGTGATAAGATCTTCAGAGCTTTACTGCTGCCAAACAGTATGCTTCTTTGAATGGTTTTGAGGATCAATGGTCAGCTTGTGCTTTCCTTAGCTGGGCAGTTAAGTTCCCTTTGGGGAAAAAAAACTTCCATTTTCTTATATTTACTAATGTTTTATTACTTTTCTCTTCAGAAGTGTTATTTTAAAGCTAGGATTGTTGTATTTTACCAGACTGTCTCGAGACTGTAATGTACATTTAAACAGAGAACTCATTTCTTCTGTCACTTTAAAAGTAGTGCAAATTAAATATTTTCTGTGGAGAAATTGTATTTAATTTTCGATTTTGGGGCTGCCATACTGCTTGAAAGTGCATTTGCTGTATCTTTTCTCTTTTCTCTCAAAAAAAGTAACTTTTGTGGACTGGTATTTGCTGCTTGTCTTCCTGGGAAAGAGGCATCAATTTTGGCTTGACCATGTAACAAATTGTTGGTCCCACAGTTGGTCATTCTTCCAGCCACAAAATGGAAAAGTTATGCAAACCACCCTTGTCACAACAACAGTCTAGCAATTTGCCTCAGCTGCAGGTGGGTGACTCTGCTGTGGCCATTTGTTGTACCCCAGACCACTCATCTTTTACCCATTATCCCTCTGGTGTGGCACCTACAGCCACTATAGACTTGGGGTTAGCCTCATTCTCTGTAGCTTTTGGAGTCCCCACAGTGGGCAAGGGAGATCCACTCTTGTTGGTCCTGGGAGAGGGAACAGGTAAGGTTGTTAGAATGCTGTACCCATTCATGGGCAGTAACATGGCTGACTCCATTTTTCCAGTCAAAAAGAAAAAGAAAACCAAACATGTACTTACTCCTTCTAAAATTTCTTTGGAAAGGAATACTTTGCTGGGATTGGCTCAGGGTTTATTCAGACTTTTGATCCTTCCTATAGAGTAGTTTCTGGTAAAAGAAAGAGGGATGTATATTTTTCTGAAAAGATTCAAGATTCTGAATCTGAACAGGATGATGCAGGGATGGATTCTGGGTTTTATCCTCATATTTCTGTTTCAGACTCAAGTTTCTGATTCTTCCTGTGGCGGTTTCTCTTTCTCTGAGACCATTACTAGAATGTCCTGGTGTTTTTAGTGGGAGAACACTGAGGTTTCTCAGTCCATCAGAAAATACTATGAATTGTTATAGAAGGATTTCCCAGGACCTACACCCATTCCTCCTGTCCTGTCTGCTTTAGAGGATGTGTGTCTTACTGCCTGCAATAATTTTTTTTTAAATCTTTCTCTGAAGAAGCTGCAAGCATTTGCTTCAGCGAAAACGCTCCTTTTTTTGTTAAATAAAGTTTGCGTTAAGACTCTTTTTACGAAAAGTGTGGTATACTCTTGTAAAGGAAACGCTTATCTACTACTAAGGATTTGCTGCGTTGTAGGACTGTTCTTTTGTGTTTTTGCCTGCAATATTCCTAATAGTCAGCCAGCTGTCCCTAAAAGGCAGATCGAATGTATAAAATTCCTCAGTCTTCTATATGTTTATACACTATTCCCAAACCTGACCCAGCAGCTATAGCTTTAATTGACCCCACTGCTAAGTATACTCTTTCTACTATGGATGGGAAAATATATTGATAGGTATGGGAAAAACGGGTATGGTTTTGCAACTTTGATTTTCAGAATTTTGAATTGTCAGGCTCACATGTTAAAGTTTGTTCTGACATATTGAGAAAGTATGAGGAATGTTTTATCTAGAGCTTCTAAAACTGTTGTAAATAACTTTATTTTATTTATTTATTTATTTTGCATGTGTTTACTAGGAAGGTTCACTGGGCCAAAAAGTACCCATTTTCAGTGGAGTCCCGGGGAGAAAAGCTCCACACTGATTTATAATACAATGCATTTGAATAACAACTCAATTGGCTACAACAACAAGTTTCACAGTATACAACATTTTTAACAAAGTTTTAAACAGCATTAAAACTTTTTTTTTTTTGTTACAGTAAGAAGGCGATGCAACTGTACATAAGTATTTCTGCTGATAGTACATGTAAACATAGATTAACATCTAGGGATAAAGTGAAGTTTTTGATGGTAGTAAAGGATGGAGGTAGGAAGGGTGGGAGTAGCAGTAGGAGAGAGATAAAGTCAGTTATAGGTTTTGAGAAACTAGCACATGAGCATAGTTAATGGGAGGAAAGATGTTGTCTCAAAAAAGGTGGGAGAGAGTTCCATAGTCTAGCAGTGGAAAAGGAGTGGAACATTGACTAGCGGATTTACTTGCAAGAGCATTTGATTTTCAGAGCAGAGAGATCTGTTAGGGTGGTATAGTGTAAACACAGAAGAAAGGGCAAAACAGCTGGATGGACTGAATATTAGTTTGTGGGCAGTTATTAGTTGTATGTATGTAAGATGGTGAGGACGTTCCAGCTAGTTTAGTAGTCAAAGAGAGGTGCAGTGGGGAGATAAGTGTCATCCATTAGTGACAAACTTAGCAATTTTGTTACAGCATGCATCTATTTTGGATTTAAGACTGGCATTGTTGTTGTTGTTGTATCTTTCAGCTTTTCCTGGTTAGGGGTCACCACAGCGGAACTCCGGTCCGCTAATGATTGGCAGTAGATTTTTACGTAGCGAGTTGCCAGCCCTGAAGCACAACCTTCAATGAAGGTACGCCCATTCACGCATGTCTCCACACAGAAGAAGCTTTAGCTGAGAAT
Organism: Protopterus annectens; assembly: GCF_019279795.1. NCBI lineage: Eukaryota > Metazoa > Chordata > Ceratodontiformes > Protopteridae > Protopterus > Protopterus annectens. The sequence continues at coordinate 1,128,843,277 of NC_056744.1, read as the reverse complement.
CGAACAGGACAACGTCTTACTGTGAGGTGACAACGCTACCGCAGCACCACCACCGCAGCAGATTTAAGACTGGCGTGTATGTTGGTAAAGAGAGAAGTGCCGTAAAGAAGAGATGGGAGCAGGAAGAAGGAGGCAATGGATAGTTTTGATGAGTAATTGAGGAAAGTTTTGTGGCGGTATAGCATGCATAGTTTCTAGTGTGCTTTTTTAATGTTGTTTTGTATATGCATGACAAAAGTTAGGTGTTCATCTATGGTGACACCTAGAAGTTTAGTATGTGTGACAACCTCTATGGTGGTGTTATCTTGGGAGAGAATAGACAAAGATATTTTGTTTATGGTAGTGGCTATCTTAGGGGTGAATAGCATAAGTTTAGTTTTCTTAGGGTTTAAGGCAAGGTGGTTGTTAGCCATCCATATTTCGGTGGAGATGAGAGCTGACTGGGTAAGTTTAAGGAGTTTGGGTGGAGAATATGGCAGTGCAGATGATAGTGGAATTGTCTGCATATTGGATGACTGTGCCTTGAGTGAGAGTAGAGTGGAAGTCATTGATGAAAATGCTGAAAAGCATAGGCCCTAACATAGATCCTTGGGGTACTCCAGTAGTGGTGTTGAGGAAAGGAGAGAAGGAGTGCTGCCATTTAGTAGTTTGTTGCCTGTCTGTGAGGTAGTTAGAGAACCAGTGTAGGGTAGAAGGAGAGATTCCTTAGTTGGATAGTTTTCTAAGAAGAACAGAGTGGGAGACAGTATCAAAGGCTTTGGAAAGGTCGACAAATAGAGAGGAGACAAGTTTTCTGGCATCTCGAGCCTGATTGACAGAGTCACAGAAGGATATAAGAGCTGTAGCGGTGCTATGTCTGGGTCTAAAACCATGCTGGGTTGCTGACAGCAGGTTATTGCCAAGTAGAAGGTTTTGGAGTTGGCTATGAATACATTTCTCGAGGATCTTTAGATGGGAGAGAGAATGGCGTTGGGTCTAAAGATGGAGATGTCTGTGTTGTTTCCGCCTTTGTGCAGTGGGAGGATGAATGTTTTTTTCCAAATGGTGGGAACATAAGACTCTTGGATGGACCTATTAAGGTGTAAGCTGACAGGCAGGCAATGCAGTTTGCAGCTTTTTGAAGGAATTCTGGGGGCAGGTTGTCAGGGGCATTATTACATGGTTTTAGTTTGATAAGTAGTTTCTTTACAGTGGCTGTAGGGATAGGTGCTAGAGAGAAGTTATATGAGTGGGGAGAGGAGGTATTTGTAGTTGGGGGTTCTGATGGGTTAGAATAGCTTTGAGGGAAGCTGGTGGTGGGATTAGCTATGATGTTTGTAAAATATGTGTTGAAGAGTGTGGCTATTTCAACATTTTTTTTCTGGATTTAGACATGGGTTATTGTTTAACCCAGGGGATAGCAGACTGTTGATTGAGCTCTAGAAGTGTTTTGGATTTTTGTTTGTGTTGGTTTTGTAAATTATGATAGTAGTCTTTTTTATCCTTAATAACTAGGCATTTTACTTAGTTGGGAAGGTGTCTGTAGCTTATAAGGTCAGAAGGGTTTTTCTGATTATACCAAAGCTTCCAGGCTTTGTCTCTAGAGACCATGTTCAGTTTGGCTGCTCTTGTGAGCCATGGGTCGTGCCTAGCTTTTACACATTTTAGCTGGGGAGGTGTGAGTTTATTTAAGATGTTAAGGAATGTAGAGCTGAAAAATTGTACTACTTCATCTAGAGGAAGTATTTTAAGGGACCCCAGTTAATGCTGTTTAAAGAACTTTTAAAGGTAGTGGGGCAAAAATGTGAGAAGTTTCTTGTGTTTCTATAGTGATGTCTATTTAATGGGGATTTGGTTTTGTGTATTTTAAAGGCAGATAAGTGGACACTGATACTGTTTAGGAGTTCCTGCGGAGGAGATTTTATTGGGGATGGAGACCATGATCCAATTTAAGATTGTCCAATAGCTGTTGTTTTTGTTGGGTCTGGTAATATCAGTGATTAACTGGTTGTAGTTATATAGGTTGATGTTTGTGGAGGAGTGTTGCTGTGAAACATCTACCCAATTAATATTAACATTGCCAAGAATTATTGTTTTTATGGTTATGTTGTTGAATGTCCAAGCTAAAATTTCCTCTTGTATGGGAATATTATTTTTGGAGGGGGGCGGTGTACAGGACAATGATACAGAGGTTTTTGCTTTCATTAATTTTTAGGAAGGCTATTAAGATTTCTGCTGTTAGAGAAGTTAGGTATGGTTGAGTTGTATGGGACTATATTGAAGGTGCTGGGGTAGATCAGTGCTACCCCGTCTGGCCTATCTGAGCGCAGGCATGCAAAGCCGGAGGAAGTAATTCTGAGCTTTTAATGCATGGTTTTAGCCATGTTTCTCTAAAGGCGGTAATGTCAGCCTTGTTATGTGTTACCCAGGCATGGATGTCAGGGATTTTGTTTCAAATACTATGCAGGTTAATTGAAGTTAGGTTTAGAGATTTGTAGGAGCTATGTGGGTTGGGAGATGAGGAAAGGGGACCTGGATTGGGATAGATATCTCTGATTAAGGTTAGTTTGGAGTAATTAAGTAGGATAGTGGTGGGTTCTTGTTTCATTTTATGTTTTGGTGAAGGTAGGTGGTATGGTTTATGCTAATTTTATCATTTGGGGGAGGGGAGGTTTTTTAGTTTAACACTGAGAATGTCATCTTTTGTGTATAGGTTAGAGTATATTTTGGAGAAGGTACTGAGAGGTAAACTATGAGTGGAGGCTGTGGATGTGAGTCTGTGGCAGACATTGTTAATTTGTAGTGAGGTGAGCTGTAGTAGGGGGGTTAAGGGTAATAGGAAACTTAAGGGTGTCAGTTTGTATATAAGTGGCATTTTGTTATGGTAGGTTATAGAGAGGTAGATTTGTAGGTTAGCAGGTGTGACGTCAATAGAAAATGTTACCAAGTAGTGAAGATAGAGAAAGAAGAGCATGTGTAACTGGTGGTGGTAGGATAAACACGTAGGTGTTACAGATCAAAGTGCATGTATGATGAAAGCATACTGATTGGATGGGAGCTAATGAGGGGTGGAGTTAAGGAGAGAATAAATGTAATTGAAGTGGAGGTGAGTGGGAATGGGGATAGGATAGAGGAGTGGTGTGAGCCCGAGTGAAGAGAGTGCGATCTGAGTGGGTTGGACCTGTTATTAGTCGTCAAGGCAAGTACAAGCAGAAAACAATCTGTAAGTTACAATGAAATGCTGTTGCATAGGATGGTAGGCAGGGAGTGCAGCAAAAAGAAAACTGAATGGAAGCAAGAGAACTATTAAAATGATTTAGTAAGGTCTATTATCTAAAGCTCTAAGATAAGCAATTACTGACGTAAAGGAATAACTATCAAATAAACCAAAAAGAGACAGCCTGTGAGCAGGAAGAGAAAGTGAGTGGTTAGGATGAAGTAGAAAGAGTTGTGTAAAAGGAGCAAGCTCACACGGTAGTATTGTGCAGTCTAAGAGGCACCACTCGAAAGGCAAAGATGAATGGTACCGAGTAAGGCGGAGGCTGGGGAGAGATAGGTAGGGTAATAGAGGGTTTTGGTGATGTGCAGCTGGTATTGAGAGAGGAATTTACATTAATTATGGTATATGGTGTACTACAAAATTTATATCGTTTGTTTATAGATTTACAATCATTAAACTAAATACTTAGGCACTTGTAGGACTTGTATTGCACTTTGGGCTGGAGTGACCGAGAAGCTGTTGTTTCAGGCAAGTTCCTTGGGTCAGTTGAGAGCTTCAAGGACAGCCAGATACCTGATTAATTATCCCTACTGTTAGCAGCGCACATCACTGAAGCATTAAGCGCAGATAGGAAAGGGAAGAGCTAAAGCTCTTCTATCAAACCGATCACTACTGATTATTTGCACTGTGTGTGATTCTGTTGATACTTCTTCCAGGGCTCTGGTCACTGGTACTGTTTTTAGGGGTTTGCTTGGCTGCAATCTCAGAACCTCCAAGATGATTTAAAAAAATATATTTTAAATTCACCCCTAGATACAAATTTAGTGTTTGGCCTCTCTGCTGGAGAGGTAATCAAAAAGTGTGATGAAAGGGGCAAGCTGATCCAGGGAATCTCTAGGCCTCCTTTTCCAAATTGTCTAAGGGATTTTCTTTCTCCTCATCCAATTTTGGCAAAAAAAGACTAAAAAGCTTCAAAAGAATTCAGGTAAACAGATGTTTAAGAAGCGGTGGCAAGAGGGTTGTAAAAAGAAGTCTCAAACCTCCCAAAACTGAAGATACTCTAATAAGTCCAAATGACTGTTCAAGAAACCTTGTGACTCCCTCCCACCCTGGCCCCTATTCACCTCCAGAATGTCTGAATTTCCATTTTTCTCTTTGGCAACAGATTGTTTCAGACAAATGGATTCTGAAAAATCACTCATCAGGGTTACATATGCTAGTGAGAGAAAATTCCACTTTTCCAGGACATTATTCCTAATCGTGCAGATTAGACTCTTTTGTTTCCAATGGTTCTTCATCACATGCTGCCCCTAGGAGTGATAGAATCAATTCCCCCTTCCCAGGTATGGAAGGGGTTTTATTCAAGAATGATTTTAGTGCTACAAAAAGAAAATGCTTGGACATCAGCTATGGAGCCTTCATTCCTAAACTTGTTTATCATAGTGCCAACATTAAAAATAATCTCACTGCACAACCTATAACTTCTTCTTCCTCTTTCACGTTTCCTGGTAACACTAGACTTAAAAGATGCTTATCATCACATCGCTGTTCATCCAGACTTCAGGCGTTTCTTAGGGTTTTGTGTGTCTGTATCTCATTATCAGTGCTCCACCTTATACTTTGGACTATCCACTGCAGCAAGAGTATTCACAAATTCTGTATCTCCAGTTATAGCTCATTGCAGGCTACAGGATATCTACATTTTTCTATATTTAGATCTTATATCTTTTGCAGAGTGTTTTTTTTAAATGTCAGAAGCATACCTTACAGCCTGTTAGTGCAAGAATGTGGACAAAGCCCAACAAAATGGGAGGACAAAGGCCCAAAAATAGAGACATATTTTAAATATTGCACTTAAAAACTTAGAAAGTTGCTAGAGTAACAGGGTTTAACAAATATTTTCTGAAGGATTTGAAGTCTGAAACTAAAATGCATGTCATTATTTAGTGACTTTAATCCACAGATAATCCCAGAGATTTGCCAAGAAAACACAAATTTTATGAGGAACAGACCAAAAATCTGAGCCGAAAATCTGGACAGTTGAGAGGTATGGTCAGAAGTCTCTCTTCTGGGTGAGAGATCTTTACCAAGAGCATACAAAAGTCTTTCTTGACTCCCTCACACAGGACTGTGTTCCTGGGATGTCAGCTAGAGAACTTAGTTCAAAGAGATTTTCTTCCACAGGAAATAAATAGAGCTTTATCTAGATATATTTCTAAGATTTTCCACTCAGACATCAGTCACTATGAGGGAATACCTCAGAATTTTGGTTCTCCTGGGATTTATGACTCTTATGATACCCCTGGCAAGACTCCACATACAAAAGATATAGTGGTATCCAAAATCTCTTCGGTCCCAGCATCGGCACCCTTTATCTTTTCAGACACCAGTACTGGGGTTTGTCAGAAGAGAATTCTTTTTGATGGAGACAACAGATATCCTTAAATCTAGGTCTCCCATTCTCCCTCCATGCTCCAAAGCAGTCAGTCACCACAGATGCTTCGGACTTTGCTTGGGGAGCAGTTTTGAGAGGAATAAAAGTGCAGCAGGTGTGGGACAGCAAGGACAGATGCAAGCAGTTAAATATCAAGAAAATGCTTGCCCTGATCAAGGCATTCAACTCTCTGAAACATCTTGGGTCATTGAGACCTTTTCAAGTGGTTACAGAAAATACCACAGTCATACGGTACATCAACAAGCAAGGATGAACCAGGCCATACCACCTTTGCAGACTCATTATACAGCTACATATGCTATAAGGCACAAGGCCAGAGGACTGATGATTCATATCACTTTGCATATGTGCCCTTTGCTTGGCCTTGTGCTCTAAACTATATAACTCATTTTAAGTAAAACTGTATGCAATCAAGAACTGAGGATACTGTGTATGGCATAAAATCTCAGGCCAGTGCTTTTAGGATTCTCACCATCTTTGTATGTGTATGGCCTGTTTAACGTGATGGGCAAAGTCAAATGCCATGTATTTTACACCACACAGAATGCATGGGGGACAATAGGTTCATAGGTGTTTACTAGGCTAATGACCACAAGGGCATTTTAAGCCTAGTCATTCATCCCTAATTTCTGACAAGTTCTGGTACCCTTGATAAGTGTAAGCAGGGGCTTGGAAAATTAAACATTTACAAGTGAGGGCCTGGGAGATGAACCCCTTGGAGGCTGCAAGTGCACATTACAGACATATGTGCCAAAACAGGGATGGAGTTCCTGTTCCCCATCCAAATGTCCAAGTTACACTTGAATTGGGTTAGGGAGGAACTTTGCTTCACATGGATGAGAAGCCTGTTCCAGAGAAGAGGTAGTCTCTGGGATGCATACCCTTCTCTCCAGCAGGCCCTATTTAGATCACAGGCTAGGTTTAAGTCTTTAGAACAGGTAATTCGGATGCAGTTTGTTTTGTGGATATGCAGGAGGTCCATCAGAGTGAGGTCTGAAAATGCCCTGTATGCCAGGCATTGATCTCCCCTCAAAAGCCTGTAGGAGACAAAATACAGGGATAGAGCCTTGAGGCAGTCTGCATAGGACATATTACTTACCTGCATTCTTTTAGTGAGAAACCTCTGTGGACATTCCAGTTGTTGGATATGCCTTGTTAGGTACATACCAAAGGGGGCATTATACTCAATGATAGGACTAATGAATGCTGAAGACAGAGGAGCAATGACTTTCTTAGACCTAGATACCATACCTTTGTTTATAAGCTGCACAACATAGAATGATTTACTAATTTCTATAGACATGTGATGGTCAAAAGACTAGGTTACTGTTTAAATGTGTCCCCTGGCATTTAGGTGTCTCCAAGTCGCCATACTGGTTCAACTCTTAGGAGTGTGTTGTCAATGTGATAGTTATCGGTGGTGAGGATAACTTCCTGAAAGATACTATTATGCATTTTTTGGTATTTAGTTTTAGTCCATGGCCCTGACACCAGTTATATGGCTGAGTCAACCCTTCCTGGAGAATATCTGTATCAGTGGGGGATTCTGTGATTGCTCCTAATTTGCAATCATCTGCAAATTTAGTCAGCCAGAGGCCATGACACTGGCCTTGATTTCAGAGAAATAAATGACAAAAAGGTGCAGTCCCAGGACCAATCTCTAAGGGACTCCATTTGTGGCTGGCCTCTTTGTAGAGGTAGACTCCCCAGTTTTTGCTTCCCAGGTCCTGTCTGTGAGCCAGCTAGTTATCTACCAGGTGACATAAGGGTTAATATATAACCTCTTGAGTTTGTCAACAATGCTCCAGTGGGGTAGTGTCAAATGCCTTGGCCAGGTCAAGACAGGCAGTGTGGACAATGTTTGGCCTCATCCGTTGCTTTAGCGACCTTCTCAAAGATGTCCATCAGATTTAGTAGGCATGACCTGCCCTTGATGACACCAAATTGGTTTGGGTCCAGTGTATGGAGATTTCCTATGTCATTATTGATCATTTGCATTATAGTTCTTTCCATAGTTTTGCACATGAGACTAGTGCGACTTATGGGTCTATAGTATCCAGGGTGTGTAGATGGCCCAGCTTTGTGCAGAGAGATGACTGTTGCTGTTCTCCATTCGTGAGGCACAAAGCCTGTTTGGAGGCTACAGTTAAATAGCAATTTCAGAAGACCTGATAGGTCATGTTTCATGCTATTTAGTAGACATCCTGGGATATTGTCTTGGCCTATTGATGCAGTGTTCTTGGCCTTAGAGAGAGCATTAAGGACCTGTACTCTAGTGCCAGAGGGGGAATTGTATTTGATGGTATTTCCTGAGGAGAGGTTGAAGGGGAGAGAGGGGTAAAGTCGGAGCTGAATTTGTCAGCCAGTAGGTTTGCTACATCTTCTGGCTCAATATAGGTGGTTCCATCCACAATGAGCTCTGCACACAATTGTGTATTGCTTTTGAAGTTGTGACATAGCTAAATAATGTCTTCTGGTTGCCCTTGGTCTGGCAGGCCAAATTTACCTCAAATTTGGCTTTTATAGACTTTATTAACCCTCTGAGATGTTTGTTTGGTTTGATGAGAGTGCTTTTATCCTGCTTGGTGCTGCACCTTCTAATTTTTACCATGATTTTCATCCTTCTGTTATACTGTTGATGTTATAATTCCACCCGAGTGTGTTGTTGTTTGAGTTAGTTCTGTAATTATTCCTGGTAGTTACAGCTGTCTCTATGCAGCTATTAACATTCTTGTATAGGGTTTCTTTTAACAGTTCCTCATAGGCAGCAGTGTTCTCAGGGTTTATGGGAGTTTGAAATTTTGCCAGGTTATCACTTAATAGTCAGAAGTTAGCCTTAGAATAGCTCCTGGATTTTCCAGGCGTAGCTGAGGTTCCAGGTTTTATTTTTGCTTCAAAAGAGACCATTTTGTGGTCTGACATTAACAGAGAAGACATTCCAATAATCTACATTTTTAGGAAGAAGGGACATTCTTTGCTAAAATTATTATTAGTGCATCAGAGGGGGCTCATATAAAGCCACAGAAACCATACAAAATGGACACATTTATAGTTTCCACCATAACCACAGTTCCCAGAGCTTAACATTTCACATTTCTTCTTAGTATCCTCCCTCTTCCAGTCTTTGTCCAAACCATACCCCATCATAATAGAGGCACACAGTTACCCTACAGACAAAACACTGTACTCACTGTGCCAATGCTGCTCTAATGACATATTCTGTTTTCACTCCACATAACTCATCTCCACCCACACCCAGGTTGTGACCACCTAGGAAGGACTAGGCCACTATAGTGGCAGTGGTGTGTTGTTATGTTTGGACTGTCAGAAAATGAAATATGTCTCTGAAGATCTGACTTGTTTGGAGGGGGTCGAATTTTGATGGAGAATTTACCTGCAAAAAGACTGCCATTTTCTATTCCTTGCTTTTAAGTCATGAAAATAACCTTCATCGATATGTTTACTAATACGTTTCGTGAATATCTTTGATTTAACTTAAGTCTGTGCACATGATAGAGTCATTTCTGCATTCTGCACACTGGTATTTGTATTGGCTTTGGCTGAAAAAGGATAGTTTTGAACCATCTACCAGCATGGTTAACTAAGGTCATAGTTAAGTATACCCCATGTTTTATTTAGATTAAGCTTGACATTTAGTGACTTTTTCAGTGCTGAAAAATATTTTGTCCAGAAACAAGACAAAATGGACAGGATGGTCTGGGTGGACTACAGTTTTTGGAGTGGGTATAATCTGGAAGCTGGCATTCAAATTAATGTACAGTTTTGAAATCTTGGGCTATTCATGACACTTATAATCCATAACTGCAAAAATAACAAGATAGACAATTAGCACCAAAGTCTGTTTTTTACAAAAGCGAAGTCCCTGCTTAAGGGTCTGTGTACAAAACTGTATCTAGAAATGTATACAATAAAGGCCAAATGCTCTCTAGACCTTACTTACAATAACCAACTTCACTGTTTACTGGTTTGCCCTGTAATCATCCTTCAGTGTTCCACTACAAGATGGTATTTTTATATAAAGTGATAGTGAATAGGGTTGTATAAGTATCTCAAATCATGACTCTGGCGGGGTTGATAACATTGCACTTCATTTTCTAAGGTTTGCTTGCACCAAATGGGTTTCCCTATATTACTGTTAATAAATAACTCAAAATGAAGAAAACGGCACCCTGGTTATAGAAAGTTGCCCATTTGGTCCCCATCTATAAAAAGGCTTGCATACTGCTAGCCTATCTCTGTATTTTGCCCTGTGGCCAATATACTTGGAAATCTAGTAAATGGGCAGCTGTTCAGTCAACTAAGAGGTCCCATGCTACTATCTAATAATGGTAGTGTATTCTGCCAAGAGCATGGCATTTTACTGCAGTAACACAGTGTACAGACAGCAGTTAGTCAGTCATGGACAAAGGCCAGCAAACTGAGTATTCTGTTAAGGCTTCAGTAAATATTTTTCATATAATCTTGCATTTCTTGCTTCTATGAAGATTAATTTAACTTGATGTCAGCAATCATTCAGTCAGTTAAGTAATTACCTTACTGCCAGGAAATGTAATATAAAATTGGAAAATTCCATCTCTTAACTCACAACAGTGGTATGTTTTAGTCCTCTAGGGTTCTGTACTCCATTCTTAATTTTACCTGGTAGTAGGATTCTTGTTAAAATTATGGGGAGTATTACTGCGACTCTCAAAAATAGTGAGAATGTAAGGGAAAATACTGGGACTACATACTGAATGTGAGATTGTGGCACTCCAGAGTATATTCTCCATGTCCAAAAGTAAACAGTCATGGAGTTAATAGATAGAAGTAACGGGTATGGTAGGCCCAGCCCCACATGGTGGATGCAGGAGAGTAAAGTCTCTCCTGAAAAATATTGTGATGATGTCATAGCAACATTAGATGTTTGATGCATTTCTTTAGAAACCAGTATGCATCTCCTTCCATCTCTCTTATTAGTTAAATCTCCAAAACCAAGTCTCTACTATTTGATAGCAGGAAATACACTAGAAAATGCTTTTCTACCCACAATACATCTGTTCCAGAACTAGAGCCCAACCTCAGAAAGAGCACATACCATAAAGGGAACATTTCAGCAGCAGTTAAAAACACACTAAATTGCATTTGCTTACGTAGTACTTCCTTAATTCTTTTGTTAATGACAGCTATATCTACAGGTACTTTGGGCAATCTACTGACTTGTGGGAGCTCTCTGTTTTACAAGAACATCTTTAAAAGGTTTCCTCCAGTGTACAACATAAAAAACACGATTTGTGCTTTGATGCATCAGTGGAAATGCACCCCTATAGCATGCACAGAATAGGATGTCTTATCAACAGCTTTTTCTTGCCTTCTTAATATTTTACTGATTGCTTCTCCTGTCATTTCCACCTTTTTTCATTGTACAGTCCCAAAATTACTAAGATTCTCTAAAACCTTACTGCTAAGTACCCCTTCTACCAATAGTAAGATTATAATAGGTCTTGCCTTTGTAACAGAGTGAGAAAAGCTATTTTGTGTGTCAACTTTAAACTGATACTCAGAAACCTCCTCTATTTATATCTAAACAGTGGTAGAAAAAAGTCACCGTTTTGGTTTACTACTGTGGTTTGCACCCATAAAATTCATATATATATATATATATATATATATATATATATATATATATATATATATATATATAATTTCGTCGAATTTCAAATCATCGAGACCAAATCGTTGAAAACTCAAATGGTCGAAAACTCATACCATGGAATCTCAAATCATTGAAAACTATAAAGCAACTACAAATAACATTCCACAAAGTTTTTACTACATTTATGCAGGGGGGCAAGCCCCCCTGCACCCCCCATATGGGGGGCTCTGCACCCCCCCCCGTAAATAAATATACTAACTCCAAGGTCGCACTACAGTGGGGGAAAAAGGTAATTTCCTAACCCCACTGTAGTGCGACCTTGGAGTTGGTATATTCAATTACGGGGGTGTGGGGGGTGCAGGGGGGCTTGCCCCCTGCATAAACGTAGTAAACAGTGTCTGGGATGTTATTTATAGTTGCTTTATAGTTTTCAATGATTTGAGATTTGATGACATGAGTTTTCGATGAAATGAGTTTTCGACGATTTGGTCTCGATGATTTGAAATTTAATGAAATGATAATTCGATGATATGAAGTGGAACCATATATATATATATATATATATATATATATATATATATATATATATATATATATATATATATAAATAAAATGTGTTTATTTTTTTTTTTCCGTAAATTATTCAAAGAACTTGATATGCATGTATTAAAATAGAGGATTATGACTGTTTCTCCAGCCATAATGAAGTCATTATGTACTCAAGACATGGATACCATGTATTTCATATCAAGAGCAGAGTGAAGCAAAGCTTGAGAACAGAATTTTGAAATCCACGTAGTTATGATCTGAGTGACCCATAATTAATTATTTGTAGTGCATGAAGTCTTAGCAACTCCATGTGCTACTAGTTATAGAAAAAAATGGTGTAGGAATGCACAGTGTTCCATAGGTTTGAAATCTGTAACACTCAGCACAGCCACCAAAGGACAGGACAGAAGCAAAATGTTTATATGATGAATGAATGACTTTAAAAGTTGTTAAGACACCTCACCATGTCAAACTATGTGTGTGTGCGTGTGTGTGTGTGTGTGTGTGTGTGTGTGTGTGTGTGTGTGGCCACTGTTACGCTGTAGCAGAAAACTACAGCATTACAGCACTGAAAGTTGCTTAATAAAGTTGCATTTTTTTTTTATTTGGACTGTAATGGCCGTATCCCATACACTTTGTATTTTGTAATGTTCTGATGTAGAATGAATGTGTGTATCTTATATTAATGTTTATGTGGAAGTGAGTGGTCCATGGGCTTCTTTTTAAAAGGACCTACGGCTTGTTGATAGTATACTGTTAATAACTTTAAACTAAAATAAAATCAATACAGATACTAAGAGTAAACCATGTGAAACAGGAATTTTAAGGCACATATTAAAGACTTCCAGGATAGATTCAGATACTAATAATTAATAGCGAATTACACAGGTATGGAACATGCTTTGTAAAATAATTAAAGGCAGAGTATTTCCAGTGATACCTGGGCATCATTTGGAATCCCTTACTTGAAGACTGCAGAAGTCAAAATGGCTGATAAGACACTAACAAAATCTTTACATTTGCATGACCCTTCTCATGTAGAGCTGGATCATGACACTTTAAATTATGGCCTAGGGGCTACTGGCAGCCACTGTACTTGATGCAGGACAGGTATTATGTGGCTGGCCATAAGGCCTAAAATGTAGCCTGATTTTCAATATAAGGCCTGTATAAACTGTTATCACTATAATCTAAATGCTAAGAGACTACTGGATGTACACCCAGAGTGACAGTCTGCCGAGAAGAGATGTTTTGTTCAGGAGATGGTATAGAGATGATACGATTTGAGGTGTTACTTGCTTCTGCCCATCAAGTAGAACATCAAAGTTCCATACTCATGACATGATGTGTTATTTCCCTTTTGTTCTTATGTTGAAACCACTTAAAGGAATGTCTGCCACAGAAGCCTATGTCCAGTCAATAAAATTTGTGCGAGACATTTTTTTTTTTTTATTTGGCTAATTCGGCACAGTAATAGCATAAACTGCATCAGCCATACTAGTGATACATAAAGGAGTCAGTTCTTTTCTCTTGATTGCAAAAAATTCTTTTTTTTGATAGTGAGGAATACAGCCTTTTAAAGACCCAGTTCTCAGTTGTACATTTTTAATATAGAGCTTTTTATGGCACACCATCTAAACTAAGTGGCTGTTACCCTGTATAGAAATAATAGACATATGGTCCTGATTTATAATAAAATATATATCCATTTCCTAACTAATATAGTCACAGAGATGCATGACAGCATATTAAAGGTGACATATAATTAACTTATGTAGCCGATTCTGCTTGATGAAACAGCACTAATTAAGTGCAGTTTTTAACAAGCTTGTCTTTACTTAAGCGTTAAATGTTTATGAAAGCAGAAAAGAGTTATTTTAACCATTTCTGTAAGTGTCTTCTACTACCAAGCACAAAATAGTTCCAACTGAAGCAAGGCTTTGCGGATGGCTATTGCCAAATGCTGTTGCCCATGGAAACATTTGCTGCAGCTTGGGAAAACACCTCTAATGAAAAGTAATTTACTGATAGTATTCTTTTGTACTGCTGAAATTCAGAGAGTTAGATTACTCTGAGTAATTAATGCTAATTTAGCTGCTATTCAAGCCATCTGTTTTTGCACATTTCTTGTTAAGCAAGAGGTTATTAATAGTAATTGGCAAAGAAAAGGAGGTAATGAAATGTCATTACTCAAAAGTTAATAGTATATTCTGGGGATATAGAGTTATGGAAGAAATAATACTTATGATTTATATGGTTTTTAAGCAACTAGCACCTGTGAAAAATCTAATGTGTACAAGAAAACTTAAAAAAAAAAAATGGCCTTCTTCCTAACACACAGCATGCCAGATAAGGTATATATTCAGAACTGGACTTGAAGTTAAGCCAGTGTTATGCCCTCACAGGACAGCTTTTTGGTAAGTCTTATGATGAACAGAATAAGAAAAAAGACAATGAACAGGACAAGCCTTATGGCATTGTACAACTTACCTGCTACTGGTTCCCGACCAGGGAATAGCTTACTGTCAACTGTCACACTAATATCATAGAAAACGTCTTCTTCATCTCTGTCTGCATCAAACTACAGGAAAGACAGAAAAAAATGATTTGAGTAAGGAAAAAGGTTGTTTTTTTATTCTGCCATTACACAAATCATGAATTAACAAGTTAATACACAAGCAGTTATGCCCCCCAGTGTGGGCGTTATAGGGTCCATTCCCTGTAATACCCATCCTGAAGGGCATTACCGCACTAAGAAAATCTGTCATGTTGTTTTTTATCTGTTTTATTATTAGTATATACACATGCAAAAACAAAACCACTGCACCAGATAAAGTCCAGACCAAGCTCCAAAGATATAATGCAAGAAATCCAAGCAGGCAAAGGACACACATGGCATAAAACCAAATGATTTATTTAGTAAAAAACATGTAAGCGCTTTCGCGTAGTACTCCTATGCTTCATCAGACATAAAGTTCTATCACAAGCCTAAACATTTTTAACACTTTTAAACCAATCACTGCTAGCAACCTTTTCCCTCCAATTAAATAATTAGTGGAAACAAAGTGATTTAAAGTAACCTAACACTTTAGCAAAATAAGTACATTTTTAGTATGTTCCAACCACAATTTATATATTAGATTTCAGATATAATAAATAAGACATATATTGCAGATATCTAAACAGTATAATATACATCATACATAAACCATTTAATCATGCTGTTTCAAGTATACTGATGTTTTGAAAAGTTTAATGCTGAACTGTGTCAACAAAAGCTGAAACGGTCCAGCCATCCACATAGTTAACTAAGTATACACCTTATGTGAAATATAAAATAAAAAACTTGAACTGCTACATGAATGCTCATCAGTCTAAAAAATGTTCAAAAAACAAACACATATACAACAAAAAATATATAAAAAAGTTTTTAGTAGACTGATGAGCGTTCATGTACCAGTTCAAGATTTTTATTGTATACTTCACATAAGGTGTATACTTAGTTAACTATGTGGATGGTAGGACTGTTTCAGCTTTTGTTGATGCAGTTAAGCATTAAACTCTCCAAAACCTAATTTATGTAGAGAAAAACTACATACCTAATTTATGTACAGAAAAACTACATATGGTAATTGTGTAAGTACGGGCTAAGTAGATGCAGTTGGTAAAAACATCCTATACATAGTATAAGTGTAAAAATTTAAGATAGGGGAGAGGTACCTATTTTTGATAGACTAACAGAGTTATAAAGGATCATATTCATAATATACAAGATCTGGAAAATATTTGGAATGGACAGGTAATTTGGGTCTTTATTATATGCTTGAAGTTTTAAAACTTCGACGCTCATATGATCGACACCAGATAAGCAAAGTTTTAAAACATCAAACATGTAATAAAAAGTAAACAAAAACAAAAAGCCTACCTGAACATCCCATGGGGGGGCTGTATCCCACACCCCCCTGCTACTTAAATATACCAACTCCAAGATCGCACTACAGTGAAGTAAAGGGAAATATTCCCTATGGCGATCTCTGTTGAAACGCTCGAGCTTTCAAAAGTTCACTTATATGGTGTTGACCATTTGAGACTCGAACTTTTAAAAGTTCAAGCTTCTGATATAGACCAGGTAATTCACAGTGCTAGATGACTGAGTGAGCAGACAGGTAACATAATTAGAATCTTTAAGAGCAGGCAATGAGCTAAATTTACATATGATGAGTACAGAGGCATGACCAGCAGATTTTTAGGTCGTCTTTAGTGGCAGATTTAAATTCATTGAGTTGTTGAAGTCTTCTAATTTCCAGTGGTAGCTTGTTCCAAGAAATGGTGGGGTAGTAGCTGTAGAGGTTACCACCAATTTTAGTGTTGGGTTTATAGATTTGGAGTAGGTCCTGATCAGAGCTTCGAAGAGCCCTGGTTGGGGTATAGTAGGAAATTAGAGAAGACAAGTTTGGACAGAAGGATGGTTGGTGTACTAGAGAGTGGATAATTTGGTGCTGTGAGAGAAGAAGCAGATGAGGGAGTTCTAATCAATCTAAGTGTTTAGAGAGAGACAGGGATGAGAGCTGTTACTGTGATTTGCAGCAAATCTGGATATTTTATTATAGGTAGTGTCTAATTTAGTTAGTAGAGAGGTTTGGAGGTTGGTGAGAATCTGTTAGTTATACAATATTGGCAGGAAATAGACATGAGAGAGAGACTTTGGCTTTGTTAGACAGGAGCTTTTTATTTCTGTATAATAAACCTAGTTTTTGATGGGTTTTCTTAATGCATTTATTGACATGTAAATCAAATTTTAGTTGGTCATCTATCATTACCCCAAGTAGTTTTGTGTTCATTCAGCCAAGATAGGATAAGATAGATTTCATAGGTTCATAGGTTCATATCATTGCTGGAACCTATGTCTAACAGAGCTCTTTTCAAACTATCTGGAAATATACAGAGCCAAGTATTTTGGTTCCTCAGAATTGTTTACTGTAAATTGTTGCTGGACTAATTTTATTCAGAGTTGTGCACTATCTTTGATTTACTGTATAGTTTTTCAGCTCTCTGCTGAAAGTGTTTTAGTTTTTCAGATCTCTGCTGAAAGTGTTTTGTCCCACCTCCCTCTATTTTCTGCTGTGTTTTAAGTTGGTATAACTGGTTTTTACAGCTTGTGTCATCTGACTATCTGAAGGATTACTTGCATAATAATAGACCTTGTTAGTTAACAGCCTGCATATCATTGCTGGAACCTGTGTCTAACAGAGCTCTTGCCAAACTATCTGGAAATATACAGAGCTAAGTATATATTTTTTGGTTCTTCAGAAGTGTGTACTGTAAATTGTTGCTGGACTAATTTTATTCAGAGTTGTGCACTGTTATTTTTGATTCACTGTATAGTTTTTCAGATCTCTGCTGAAAGTGTTTTGTCCCACCCACCCTCGCTATTTCTGGTTTGTTGTTTAAATTTGGTGGCTTTTGCAGTTGCCCGCCCCACTGTAGATTTGATGTGGGATACTCTCCCTAGTCTCACCTCTTTACCACATTCTACCTGATACACTCCTTCTGCACTTCTTTTTAGTCATTTCCTACCTTTCCTGTAACTAGTGTAGTCCAGATACAGATTTGATGTATCCAAGACTGTATGTAAGCTTCTGAGCCACCCCCCCCAAGCCTTTCTGTGTTGGAGGGAAGCCTTCTAGTTTGTCAGTGGGAGTGGTAAGCACTAGGTAACCTGTCTATCACAGAAGGAGTGGTTCTGGCCCAGCCATTGTAGTTATTGGCCGTCTGGGCAATCTTTTCCATATCTCTCAACTTTCTGATTTGAAAGCCCACATTTGCACTTGCTTCTTTCCTGTAACTAGTCTAGTGCAGATACAGATTCTTAGTTTTAGCACTTGAATTTGCTTATTCGTGCTCAGCACTTGTTCAGAACTTGTTCTAAACACTAAATACGCTACTAATTACTATAGCACTCAACCTTCCTCATTACCTAGAGGAAAACAGTTTTTGCACTTACTTTCCTCACTTGCTTAGAGAAAAACAGCTCTTGTACTCACTTTCCTCACTTAACTAGAGGAAAATATTTTTTTATTCAGGCATGTACAAGGGTCAGCTCCCAGTGTTCTCTCCTGTCTAGCTGATGAATCTGGGCATCTTGGGGCAATGTAGAAATTGCCTCATGTACACAGACAACCCTCTACTACTACCACCCAACACTACAACCTGTGAGAGATGCACTTATTGAGCCAAACTGGAGGTAAAGCTCTCTCCAACCAAGATTGAACTTGACATTCAAGAGGAGAAGGTAAACACTTGCACCACACACACTTATCACATAGTCGCACTAAATCTAAACCACCAAAATCCACACATAGTAACACAAAAAAGATTCACGGAGGCTCTCAATAATAATCTGCCAAAGCAACAGAGACCTCCAAAGCAGAAACGCAAGCAACTTCCACCCCCCCAACACAACCCTAATGACACATAGCCCACAGACTCAGTGTGCCACTCAACCACAGCCAATAAGGCAAAACAACGTATCCAACACACTAGTCATAGGTGACTCTACAGTCAGGCACACTGATGTCTCACTCACCAGGCTAAACAAGGAGAAGGTTACTGTCAGCTGCCTGTCAGGTGCCAGGATCCGCCACATAACCCACACACTCAGGTCACTCCACAAGTACAAATATGACTCTGTCATTGTCCATGTTGGTGTGAATGACCTGAGATGTACCTCCCTGGACTACATGAAAACAGACATGGAAGAACTCTCTGATCTTGTAGCTCAGGCAGATATGACCCTATCCCTGAGTAGCATTCTGCCATCACCCAGAATGATACCGCAGTACAAGGACAAAATGACTGACTTCAACAATTGGCTAAGCTTCTGGTGTCATTCTAAGGGGATCCAGTCTCTGTCTGCTTGGGATGACATGGTCGATAGACCACGATGCTTTGCCAGAGATGGCCTGCACCTGTCGCCCCTGGGATTCCGGATACTGGCTAAGACTCTTGCCACCCCTATAATGCCTTTTTTAGGCAAGGTTCAAATGACAAATTCACCACCGTAACAGGATCAGGCAAGCAAAAACTGAGGGTAATGCTACTCAATGCTAGAAATCTAAATCCCAAAATGCACTCACTCAAGGCACTCCTTAAAATGGAGAACATTGATATCTGTGCAGTGACTGAGACCTGGTTCAAGGCTCCAGAGAGCACCCCTGCACTACCAGGCTATAACTCATACCACACTTTTCGGTCATGTAACCTGGACCGGAACACCAAAGGCAGAGGTGTGTCCATATTCATTAAGGATATCCACACCTCCAGGCTAGTTGCTCAGCATAATCCATCCGAGGTTATCCAAGTGCAACTAACTCTGGGCAAAACTGCAATCCAAATTGTAGCTTTCTAGAGATCCCCCACCATGTCCCAGGATTCCCACTCCTCTTTTCTTGATGTACTGGAAAATATTAGGGTTCAACCAAACACCCTAATAATGGGTGATTTCAACTACCCCACCATTAACTGGGAAAACTACTCGTATACCAACTCCTTCACACAACGCTTTCTGGAATTCATAAACTCCAATGCCCTGGATCAACTTGTCCACACCCCCACCAGGGGCAACAATATCCTAGACCTAGCATTACCAACATGAGTGACCAGTGTTCCACACCTGAAGTCAACTCCTCGTTGGTCCAATCCGACCATAAGCTAATCACCCTTGATATCCACATCCCGCCTCTACCCTCCATTAAGGAAACCATGGTAAATAATTTCTCCAAAGCCAACTTCATGCTACTTAAGACAGAAGTGGTGAACTTCATGACACCCATGCAAATGGACAATACAGTTACAACTGCTGAATCCTAGACAAATGCACTCTATAAGCACTTACACGAGTGCATGGAACGTGCTATCCCAAACAGAACCAAGATGCTATCCTCCAAAAAAAGGAAGCCAATCTGGTGGTCCCCTTTCATAAACAAACTGTACAACAGAAGGAAGAAATTGTTGCAAAAGAGAGTAAAATCCCATGAGTGAAGGAGCTCCCTGGTCAGCTTCAGTAAGAAGCTGAGATCCCTTATAAGATCCTCCAAAGCTAGCTACGAAAACAAAATCACCACTGATTCTAAGGACAACCACAAAGCATTCTATAGCTATGTCAAGAATCTCAGTGGCAACACCCAGATCTGCTCTGAGTTACAGCACAACGACATGAAAATTACAGAACCAACTGATATTGCCAACATCCTGGCAGATAGGTTCAGTGCTAACTTTACCCCCCCACCCCTTAAAGGGCCCATATTTATACAGGAAGAATGCAGAGTACCTGTAATCACAACTATGCAGGTAAAAGCTGCACTCTCTAAAGCCAGAAACACAGCATCCATGGGACTGGACAACATCCCAGGCTGCATTTTACATGAACTTCAGAACAAACTGGCTCCCCATCTAAGCATCATGTTCAATCATAGCCTCACATCAGGCTTTGTGCCCACTGAATGGTGTACAGCAACAGTTATCCCACTCCACAAAGGGGGAGCCACCACTGATCCCAGCAACTATCGCCCTATTAGCCTGATGAGCCTGGTCTGCAAGGCCATGGAACGTATCATCATGGAACTCATAAACAAAGACATTGATAACCTCCAAACTCTGGATCCCAACCAGTTTGGGTTTGTGAAAGGCAGATCATGCCTCCTGAACCTGATTGACTTCTTTGAGGCAGTTACCAAAGCTGTAGATGAGGGTAAGGTGGTTCACACAGCCTATCTTGACCTCGCCAAGGCTTTCAACACCATCCCCCATTCTGGAATTTTAGTTAAACTCACTAAACTAGGTATAAATTCCTATGTCACAAGATGGGTTGCCAACTGGCTCACTGACAGAACTCACACTGTAAAAGTTGCACATTCCAAATCTGACCTCAAACCAGTGACAAGTGGAGTACCACAGGGTTCAGTCCTGGGACCTCTCCTGTTTGGTATCTACTTCTCTGAAGTACAGGCTAACACAGAAGGCATCTGGCTAAAGAAGTTCACAGATGACTGCAAACTAGGAGCCATATTCAAGTCCCCAAATGATGTGGAAATCTTACAGAAGGGCCTCGCTGAGACAGATGCCTGGTGTCAGACCCATGGCCTCAAGCTCAATGCCAAAAAGTGCATTGTTATCCCCTTTGGTAAAAACTCTGTACTCATGAACTACTACATAGACAGCAGTCTACTTAACACTGAATGTGTGATAAGAGACCCTGGGACCCAGGTGGACAATAGTCTGTCCTTTGATAGTCACATCACCACAGTAGTCAGGAAGTCCTTCTACGTGGCACACCTCATCATAAAGGGTTCTCATCCAGGAAAAAGAGGTCATTGTTCCCCTCTACTCGACACTCATTAGACCCATTATAGAGTACAACGCCCCTTTTGGAATGTACCTCACAAGACATCTGCAGCAGCTGGAAAGGCCACAGTAGTACCTCACAAAGAGGATTACTGGACTCAAACAGATGCCCTACACTGACCATCTAAAAAAACTCCAGCTTTACTCTGTAGCATATCGCCTACTCCGAGGTGATCTCTGCCTAACATATAAAACTATGTCAAACCCAGAGCTGTTGGACATGCTACACCTAAAGAAATCCCAATCCCTCCGAGCTACAAGCTATAGGGACCTAAACCTTGCCACCATAATAAACAGGACATGCTGGAGGGATAGATTCCTGTCCCAGAGACTTCCCATACTCTGGAACAGGCTACCCATCTATGTCAAGCAAAGTTCTTCATTAGCACTCTTCAAGAAAAATCTTGATGAGTGGATGGGAAATAGGAAATACACCCCAGGGATCACTTCTCTGTCTGTGCTCGATAGTGGCACAGGAAAATAACTTACTTGGGTGGCGTAAGCCAGGGAACCTTGTTGGCTAGGCTTACATAGGCCCTCAGGCCGATAGCCTAGTACCTACCTATGAACTGTAACTGTTACAAGTGCAGCCTACAAATTGCAAAGGTAGACGTTTCTGAGGAAGGTAGCTATTTACTTTGTTTTATGTTTCCTTTGGTTAGTCATCATCATTATCCGCATCATCATCAACCCCCTTTTTTCTAATTTTTTTAATGAGTTAAGGGTGTTATGTCAGCTGTCATCATTTTTGTTAATTCAGTGCATCTCTCCTACCTTCTTCAAATGTCATGCTAGTCTTTCACAGGCAATCTCTCACACGATCCATTCGTCTTTTTCCTGGACACCCTCATTTCTTCTTGCCTGCCTCCAGTCTCTTACAAATCTTCTTCATCAGATTGTCTTTGTCTTTTTTGCACATGTGCCAGAGCCACCATAATCTTTTCTGCTTAACCTCTCTGCAATTGGCATGACTTGGGCTTCTGTTCTAATGTCCTCATTTCTTTATCTGTTCCACAGTGTGCATTCTACCACCCATTTCAAGTACTTCATCTCTGTCACCTGTAGCTTCCCTCAACTGCTCTGCCTTCACTGCCTAGGTTTATGTACCTTACAGTAGTATTGGTTGCATCACTGTCTTGTATACCTTACCTTTCAGCTTCTTTGGCATCCTTCTGCCACACACTGCTCCTGCCCCTTTGCTCTAATAAATCTTAGGTTAAACATTCTATAATGAATAAATGAAAGGAATCTCTGGAATACATTCTCCAAATCTTTTTGGACTCATGGAGATTTACAATTAAATATTTAAATATACTGAAAAGGTGCCAAGCAGTGCATGAGACAATTCAATACTCATGTGCAATGATTACTATTTATAAAGCATAATGATTTGCTCCTTATATATACCACCAAAATGCCACTTTGCAAACTTTCACGTGTCTCTTGAAATATTTGTGTGTTATTTAATGTAGAAATGCTGCCTTAAGTTAGAATTATGTTAGGTTAGCTTAGGCTTTTTTTACTTAGTAGCTGTCATAATAATATAACCTTTATGTACTTTAAATACAATTTATAATGATGTGGTACCTCTTATTTAACCACCAGATTATAAAGTAGATTATTAAGTCTATGATTTTATCCAAGACAATACACTACATGGCTGGAAATATATCAGCCTTAGTCCAGGGCAGGACAGTTTTACTTGGATCGCTTGAATGTGTACTTAATAAAGGATTTTCGTCCCAAAACAGACTGCCTGCCTTGCTTGGATTATATTCGAATACTTAATAATTGTATACAATATTTCAAATTATATATATTTTGTTATTTTTTTGACTTAAGACGAGTTTAAGTTCGCTACTTCTACTTCTATTGTCTGATCTGATTAATATACAGTGATTAACTAGAGATATATGGACTGAAAATTCTACCACACAGAGAATTTTCTTACATTGTTTTGATTATATTCCCTTGGAGATCAGCTGCACCAAGTAGAAGGGTTTCCTGACAACTATTGCTGCATTGTTATCAAAGCAGAGGGAATTATCAACTCAGGTTCCCAGGTCTCTAACTACATTTTTATTTAGAAGTGAAGTATTGTCAAAGCTATATGCTGGGGGAATAGTTTGTCTGGAAAATGTGATAATGTTGCATTTTTAGCATTTAATTTAAGCCAATTTTCAGTGCACCAGGCATTTATAAGTGTAAGCTCTTCTGCTGGAGGGTTTCTTTGTCAGAGAGGGATTTGGCAGTGACTTCCTGTTTGCAGTCATCCACAGCCATAGGTCTTTGTTTTTAGTCTGTAGGTCAGAGAAATGAATACCAAATAAAAATAGTCCTAGCACTGAGTCCTGAGGGACACCACTGGACACCTTCATGTTCTCTTATGCTGCCACTGCCACCCACACCATTTGGGTTCTGTCTTTTAGCCATTTAGCTGTCCATCTCAGCACAAAGGCATCTGCTTGTAATGCATTTTGTATGGTGTCTGATGCCTTAGCTAAATTAAGGTAATTTGTGTGCACAGTGTGACTGCTGGCAACAGGTTGTGTTACTTTTTCAAAGAAGTTTACCAGATTCATTAGACAAGATCTATCTATTACAAAACAAAACTGCTGTGGATATAGATAGCCTAATGAGATGTTTAATGTCTGTGTTAATCAAGTATGTTATAATGTGTTCCATGGCCTCACAAATGAGCCACATCATGCCAATTGACCTACAGTTACCAAGGTCAGCAGGAGAGCTACCTTTCTGGAGTGACACCATGCCATACTTCCAGGACAGAACCTGTAGCTTGGGTCAGGTTAAATAATTTATGGAGAGGTTCTGCTAGGGCTTGTACCAAGTCTGATATGTTATCTGGCCTCCTGTAGGAAGTGTTCTTAGTCTCGGACAGCACTTTCACTACATGCTCTTTAGTGATGATGGGGGGAGGGGTTGAGAGATATGGGTATAGAAGGGTTTTAGATAGTTGACAAAGGAGTGAAATTTGCACTAAATTTATTTGCTAGTATAATGGCAATGTTCATCTGGTCTGAAAAGGTTTTTGCCATTTAGTATTCATTCTATACATTGCTGAGTTTTGCTTCTTAGTTTTCTAACATAACTAAACAAGGATTTATAATTGTCCTTGGCTTCAGATGCTAACCTGAGTTTATGGGCTGCCGTCACATATCTCATAGTCTTTTTAAAATTCTTAATCAAATTCCTAATATTGTTATTGGGCATATTTAGATCCCATATATATTCTAATGAGATTTGTTGGACCATCAGGGTGGTTTGCTTTTAAATGTCCCATTATATGTGTATTTAGATAGCACTTCAAATCCTATACCTTTATTTATGTGAGTATAAAACTGCTTTGTGAACGTAACTATTGATGCAATGCCTGGGATGATGTTGTTATAACTGAATTTCAAGACATTATCATAGGAGATGTGTGTGTTTTAAGTCTTTGAATTCAGGTATACTGATTTCATGGGGTTTAGATAGCTTGAGAGAAAATGTTACCAGTTTATGGTTTGACTTAACTGAAGTGGGAGTTACTAGTGAATTTGTGCATGATGTCACTATATTTGAAGTATCAGGTCAATAATATCTTATTCTCTAGTTGAACTAGTAACACTATGGTCCACTGAGTTTTTGTATATTAGATCTGAAAACATCTGCGCAAATCCTATGTTGGAGATATAGTTACTCCAGTCACATGATGGTTAATTAAAGTATTCTAGAATGATGGAGTACTTATTTATGAGGCGATCACCCATGACATTAAGGAACTTAACATAAATTAACAGGGTTACAGAAGGCGTCCTCTAACAGGCAATAAACTGATAGTTGGTTTTGTTTAGTGTGATTTAGAAGCCCATAATTTCCATTTGTGGGTTTCTAGGAATCTGTATAGAGGTAATATGGTATCTGATAAATTTGAGTATACTACCACAGTTGCAGTTGGTTCTAAAAGCATGTTTGGCTCTAAATCCAGCTATGAAGAGGGTGCTATCTGGGCATTTAAACCATGTTAAAGTGATTACACATATATGGATGTTTTCCAAATACAGGAGTACCTCAAGGTCAGATAACTTGCTGTTTGGATTTCTGGCACTGAGCAGAACTACCTTGGTTTGATCCTGTTTTCATATTGATACATTTGCTATGCTAGCGTGAACTTTGCCTAAATAAGGCACTGAGTCCAAGGGCTTTAGTTAGTATGCGGAAGCCTTTGAACTAGAAGTGCAGACCATCCATTGCAAATCAAGAAGGACTGACAAGCATCTCTTTCCACACTGACACATTCTGGATCTTCCTAGAGTGACAAAAATTGTTTAACCAATTGTTGAAGCTGATCACCTATTCTTTGTATGTAGGTGCAATCCATGGGAAAGGGAGGATTCCATTCAGTATCATGCATTTTCCTGCATTTGTGACATGCAGAGAGCTCAGAGCTGTCCATCTCTACATATTCCTCAGGCTTTCTCATCCCAAGTCATTCACCCCTAAATGCACAACTTCCCTGTTGTAGTTATGTTTGTCTAAGGGCCCTTCTGATGTCTGAGATCACGGCACCTGAAATACAACTCACTGCCATCCCGACTTTGTCCAGCCTAGTGAGTAGGGAATCGGTGTGTCTCACTAAAAAGTCAGCAAGCATTAAGACATTTTGTTTGTTGAGTGGTCTGGTGTACTAGAACTGAAATTGTTTATCTCATGGTCACCCTTTGTTAAAGGTGAGATATTATGTGGTTCAGTGTTTGATTTTGATTTTTTGCTGAGGCTTAATCCTTACAGGTATTGGATGCTTAGGTAAGGATTTCATTACAATGTTAGCATTTGATATTATATTAGGCATTAGGCTTGGGTACATAGCATGTGGTATATTAGTGAAATGTTCACAGTCTGTATTTTTGTAAGAGTGAGCCCTCCATATCTGTTAAATATTTGTACTTCTCACAATCTGAGTTATTTGTGTTTAGCAATGGTTCATTATCTGTGAACATAAGACAGTTACTGCACTTTTTTATGATACCTAATTCTATTAGGTTGGCAATAAAGGCGAGACTAGTAGGCCGACCTTTCATTTTGTCCATTGTGAAGTAAAACTTGATTTAATTTACAGAGAGTTTTAGAATGTAAATAAAATAGTGATTTATGGTCTTTTGAGGTAGTTAAGGGTGGGTAGTGAAGTTATGAATAAATGTTTATTAAGGTGAATAAATTACTTGACTTTAAAAGTGACTGTGATAGTTATAGCTTGGGAATGCTGCATAACAGTAGTGTAGTAGTGTAGTAGCATATACATGCTAAGTTGTACAATATAGTACCAGTAGGACTGCTACAAACTGCTTTCAACATGCTAGGTGTTTGGTTGTATGAACTATGAAGCTATACACACAGCTTTCTGCATTTGTACGCAGCAATAGCCTATTTACTGATAGGTTTTGCAAGAGTTTGTTATATATTAGGAAAAGTTACAACTGAAAGTACCTTTTCAACCCCACTGTGGTCTGTGGAAGTGCAGTACCATGCACTATAAAATAAACAGAGAAATGAAACAAAGCAATGAAAAACAGCTAAAGCTCTAACCAGTGGTATTTATCTTCCCCAGCACAGCAGCAATTACACTTCTCCCATTAGAATAACCACTGCAAGCTCTAGACGACTACTCACACACTGCATCAAAAACTGACTGCTTGCTGTAACTTTGCAAACAGACTAAAAACACAGCAAATAAATGCAGTGACACAGATGAATCCACTTAGCAGCATAGAAACCACTTAAAATGCATTGCAAACTGTAAAACAACTAATAGTTATAACTTCAGATTCAGAGAAAGAGTAAAAGTGCAGAAAAATAACAGTAACCATTTAAATCTGATTTAAATATGTAGACATAGCACAAAATCCATGTGAAATATAGTTCAGACTGTAAAATGGCAATTAGTATCAAGTTCAATTTCAGAGAAAGCAGTAAATATGCAGAAAATTGCAGAAAAATTACATAAACCACTAAAATCTGATTTAAAGAGCGAGTTGCGTCACAGAAACTTCACGAAATGCAGTGCAAACTGTAAAACAACTTCAGTTATTAGCTGTAACCCCAAATTCAAAGAAAGCACAATAAAAGTGCAGAAATATTCATAGGAACTACTCAAAACTGATTTTACTTGTCCTACAAACGATCAACCCAAGCCAACAAAGATCTGTCAAGGGCAGATCTGGCTACTTAACCTGGTTGACTTCTTCAAGAATGTTACTGAAGCAATGGATGAGGGCAAATCAGTGCACAACACATATCTAGACCTTACAAAAGCATTTCAGTACAATCTCACTGCCAGATATCATAGATAAACTCTCCCAGCTAAATATGGAGCCCCACATAACTCATTGGATAGCAAACTCGGTCACAATTAGACCCCAGGAAATAAGGATGGGTGACTCTGCTTCCTCCAAAACACTATACCCCAGGGTCCAGTCCTTGGACCATTAACCTTTGCATTTACTTCTCAGTGTTGAAAGCAAATTTAATGGTCTATGGCTGACCAAGTTCAAAGACAACTGTGAACTTGATGTCATCAAAAACTTTTCACAGGACACCAAAATCCTCCAAAAAGGCCTTTCCACAGCTATTTATTTGGTTAAAGACACCTAAGACGGGCTTTTACAAATAAATAGCTGGAGTAAAAACTGTGGATTAACACTAAATTCCAAGAAATGTATAACTGTATTCACCGGAAAGCATAACTTCCCTTGCAACTATCACATTAAATAACATACTCCTGAAATCTGATCCCATAGTCAAGGATCTGGAAACAAATGTCAACAATGAATTGTCCTTTGATCCCTGGATATCTTCTTTTGTAAGGAAGTCCTTTTACATTCCATAGCTTATAGCTAAAGGTATGGTGTCCATGTCCAGGGATTTAATCATTCATCTGTACTCAGCTCTCATCAGGTCAATCAAATAATATAATGCCCCATTTCTTATGTAACTGTCCAAACACTTGTCATAACCTGAGTGAACACAATAATCAGGAGCTTAAATCACAAAAGTTATGCAAACCATCTCAGTGCCTTGCCCCCCCCCCTTACTTGGCATTATACAGGCTTCCAAAATGTTACCTCTTCTTCACACATATACCCTCAACAGACCCTATCCTGTCAGATCTATTACATATTCACAAGTGCAATATAAACATTCTATTTATCCTATATGTGGTAGCAAAATGAAATACTGTATTAGATTTCTCAGTGCAGATATTTATGACACAGACAGACAACAATAAGAAGGTTTTGAAGGCTAGTAGTATAGAAAAAAGAAGCACACGTGTTGGGAACGTGCCCATTAAAAATTGCATATTTGTGCACTTTATTCAAGATAGGCACATATATAAAAAGTATGTCTATCACTATAGGTTGCACATTAAAAGTGTTGAGCTTTAAGACTGAATGGGGGTCTAGGTTAAGATGAAAATTCTGATTGTGCCTAAATGAGGGCCCTCACACTAATAAGTGCCACTGACTGAAGAGAGGAAGCTAGTAATCAACAGGCACAGAAAGAAAAATATAAAACAATCAAGAAACTGTTCTGTTGAAAATGCAGTACATCTCAGTTGCAGAGGTGCACAACACAGTCTGACACCCAGATATCATAGATAAACTCTGCCAGTTAAATGTATAGCATTACATAATTCATTGGATATCAAACTGAATCACAGATAGACCTCAGGAAATAAGGGTGGATGACTATACTTCCTCCAAAGCACTGTATCCCAGGGTCCAGTCCTTGGGCCACTGTCCTTTGGCATTTACTTCTCAGTGTTGAAAGCAAATGTTAATGGTTTATGGCTTTATGGAGAAGCATAGCTTGTGATTCCATTAGTATTACATTAGTAACATTATCACAGTAGAGGCATGTTGACACACATGATTTACTATAGCAACATCACCAGATCCAATTTTGTATCCATAACATGGCAGAACTACATACATCTGTGATGTTACTCAGGGAGTAGATAGCCCAGGTAAGTTGGAAATGAATGGGTAACAAGCACTTTAGCATTGCTGGTCTACACTGCTTGCTGCTATTTCATTGCATGCAGTGTGGTTTAGCTATACAAGCAATGGAGTGCATTATGCACTGTGCCAAATGCCTTGCTGTATGTTCAGCTATAGCACATACAGTGCTATTTTGTATACCATTTAATGACTTATAATTATTTCCTCAGAGCACCTAGTGTGCCATTGTTCATAGGCTAAACTGTAATAATGAGCACCTCAACATATATATTAGACTGCCACTAAGTGCAAACTAGGATACGATAGAGAGGGTGTTTAATGCTGTTGTACTATACTCTGTACCCTTTCTGAGCTGCAGAACATGGGCCAAATGAGTGTTGTATTAATTAAGTGTAGTGCACACTGCCTTACTGCTGTTCCATGTGCCATGTTATGTGTGCAACCCCCATGATTGCCTAGTGTGCCGATATGAATTCGAGTAAACATTACTGCTTTGCTGTACCATCTTTAGCCCTGTGGTTCACACACAAAGTTTGTCTTTGTTCAGTCCTGCAAGGTGGCAACTGACATCTGACCAATTGGCCAAGCAAGACCTTTTCACTCTCCCTGCAGGAAGCAGTGCACCAAAAAAACAAATGGTGTGTGGAATGGTGCTATCAGATTTAGATGTTATTCCAGTTTGGTGCCATTCTGAGTTGCATGATTGTAGTAAGGAGCTCATCCCTGTCTACACTATGGATTCCAGCAGTCCATATGGCATCTGTAAGTCAAGCTGCCCACCACCACTGTCATTTACATAGTGACAGATTTACAAAACTAACACATTAGCAAACTTCATTTAGTAAACATTTGAAACAAATGCATCCAGGGACAATTGTGGGGTTTAGATTTCAGTCTAGATAAAGTAAAGTACTTCCCTTACTCTATTGAAGCATAATTTGGATGAATGGATAGGTAACCACAAATTCACTCTGGTTTAGCACCCCTGTCCTTCATGGACAGAGGAAACATATACATTTTCTGCCCTATCCTTGGCTGGCCCATCTGTGGGTTATTCATATTCAAAATATATGAGCTGGAAACCACCACTGGAATGTAAGATCAGACTTCTTAAGATCATCACAGTTGAAAAGATCATCACAGATGAATAGCCTAGTAAATACCTATGAACATGTGACAGCTCTGAGAAGAGTTCCATTAGTCACATGATGGCACTGGAATGGAAACCAATTATGCAGAAGCAAAAACAAAGATAACAGGTATGAAGTGAGTCTGAGCACCTTTACAGAAGCCTGTAACATCTGATGCTCCTGTTACACAGATTGTAAGTCTCCATTATTTCCTGGCACTTGTAACATTTCAAGACCAAAACATTTTAATAATTACATAGTTTTCAGCATAAACATCCTGTTTGTTCTCAGAGCAAAGATCTTACTGAACTGAAATATGAGAACATTATGTAAATAAAGGCTTGCAAAGGAAGCTGGAATCCACCATGTAATGAAATACAAGTAGTGGAATGAAAAGAAATCTCATAATGCTCTTTTGCTAAAACACATATTTTATAAAGTATGAGTCTTGGAGCTAAATACACATACAAAACTATCAAGGTCCTACTGTTTCATTTTCTGTCCCTGAAATGAATGAATGCAGGTGAAGGATACTATAATATAGAAATACAAATCTCACTAGAGATAAATTTCAGCAGTTGATATTGAATGAAAAGGAGTCAGAATAAGACCATCAGAATACACCAGAATACAGACACACTGTCTCCAGTAAATCCTATGTGCATTTAATTGCCATGGTGTTTTGTCAGCCAAACTTTAGTTAAAATACAATTTTTTACAGTCTCTAGACTATAACCAGTCATTAAATTCTGAGAAAAGCAAGCAAACAAATAAATAAGTAACAAAATAAAGTCTTTACTACCTGACAAATAGCTATGTTTCCAATTAAAGACCTGTTTCAAGAGCAAACTGCAGTTCATATATGAATAAGATGCCTCTGCAAGCAACTGTTTGCAAACTTTCTTCAGGCCAAGCCGTGTGCTTGGTAAGGAGATTTGCACAACTTGCTTTTAACTTGGGCTCACTGGTGCATAGAAAATGCTAAGCTGTAAATAAAGGGATGGGATAAAAATCCACAAAATTATGCAAAATGATGTAGTTAAGAATAAAGTATCCCATGTGGTACATTGTTTCACTTTCAATAAGGAGAAGACGAGAGTTCCAGAAGACATAAAGATGGAATTTATTTATTTATTGTATACAATTACAGGAACAACTCAACACAGCATCCAGTGAATGTACTGATTTAACAGTGTGTGCTTCTACTTACAAAACTATCTCAGGCACTATCACACACTAGATGATTAGTTTATAGAAAATGGGGTAACAGCACAAGAGGTACTTAGGGACACAAGAAAACTTATTAATCGGACCACACAGCACTAGATGTTTGTTTGTTTTTCTTTCAGCTTTTCCCGGTTAGGGGTTGCCACAGCTGAACTCTGGTCTGCTAATGATTGGCAGTTGGTTTTTATGGTCTCGAGTTGCCAGCCCGACGCCCTACCTTCAACGAAGGCACACCCATTCAATGCATGTCTTTCGAATGCCCACTCGACCGCGGGGAGGACATGTAGACTCCGCAAGGAAGGCACTCCCAACCCAAGCCGACAATCGAATGGGAGAACCTCTTGCTGTGAGGCAACAACGCTACCGCTGCACCATGAAGAGTAAAAAAAAAATGTAAAAAATTGCTTTAGAGAAAATGGGTCTGTCAGTCTTGTGACAACAAATAACATTGCAATTTACACAATACCATAGTAGTGGAGCAATTATTTCACTTGTGATCAAAGAATGCTATTCAAGCTTTGTGAAATATATCATAGCGCTTCAGGATCTATTAATTTATTTTCTGTCCTAATCATACCAAATTAAAATGGATTTGTGGACCTTAGGTCCCGTTAATAAGATGTACTGGCTGAGGGCTGTGTTTACTGCACAACATGAGCACACAATTTTTATGCAAAATGTAAGTATAAAAAGTTATTTTACAAATTGAACCCTCATAGATGATTTATAGAAAGAAATTTATAGAAAGTATGTTTGTGGTCTCTTCACTTACTGCTGAGGCAAACCTGGTCATCCTGGTGTACATGGACTTTTTATATAAGGACTATGTTATGTACTGTCTGGAACTATGCACATGTTTAGATAGGGACAATGTTTTAGCACTTAAAAAGAGAGCATGAGAGAGGAGGAAAGGATTTCATTATCTATAGATTATCAAGTTATTCATTAGGTTTCTTCCTTATAACTGTGAAATTCAGATTTAAACTTCCATCTAAGCATATTTCAGTGCTCTTCATGGAGACAACTATTTCAGGCACTTTTCTCTCCATGACACTTGTGTACATTGAAGGAAAACATGCATTTTTTTCCAGATATTGCACACTGGATAACATGGATTTAGTTTTTTATTGTGGTCTGCAACCAACTTTCAAATAATATCAAATCCATCTTAAAGTACAGGCTAGGCTTGTCTGATTGTGTCAGCTAGGCAGATGAAGGCAAAGTTGTCTTCATACCAATTGTGAGCTGTCATAGTCTTTCAGTGTATCATTTGCAAAGATGGGAAGGAGGTGGGGCTAATAATATAGCTCTGTGGAACTCCTGCAGACACATGGAAAGTGGACAAGACTGAATGTCATTCATATCATCGATGAGAATCTTACTGAAGTTTATTTTACTAAGATGGATACTTCTAATGGGATTCCAGGAAAGAAAAAAATCTTACCTGCAGGGGAAAGTGCCCAACCTCCACCCTTCCAGAGATCTGTAACCACTTGGAGACCCAGTTAATATCACTATTTTTGAAATGACTAAACCAGACGAATAAGTTGTAAGCGCATTCAATAAAATCCAAAAATGCATCTATCCTAATCAAATAGGCTTCAGCAAGGCAGACCACAATGGCCCAAATGAATACTTCATATTTTTTTTATACCTTGCTCTTTTTTCTGTCCTTCCCTGTTGCTGTAAATTAAGCAGTACTAACCTGCTTCATTGGATCATTTGATCATAGGAAGTTAATAGGCTATTGGGCCTGAGGCCCTTACAAGCCTGTCCAAGAATTTAGCCCATGTTCCAACAAGTTGGCACCCAATGCTCTTGTCCAGTAGGGACACAGGTGGAATCTCAGGGGTGTATTTTCTGTTCCCCATCCAGTTATCCAGGTTGAGCTTAAAAAGGGTTAATGAGGTACTCTGCTTGATGTGGAGAGGGAGTCTATTCCACAGAAGGAGGAGTTTCTGGGATACAAATCTGTCTCACCAACAAGTCCTATTAATGTCACAGACCAGGTTGAGGTTGCGCATGCGAGTTATTCAAGCAGAGCTTGACTTGCAGATATGCAGCAATCCCATCAAGGAGGGGTCAGAGATTACTTTGTTGCCAGACAGAAGCCACCTCTTAGGAGTCTGTATGAGACTGAGTAGAGGGACAGGGCTTTTAGCCTATATTTGTAGAGTAGATGTTTGAGGCCCTGGATTCTCCTGGTGAGGAACCTCTGTGGTCTCTCTAGCTGTTGCATGTGCTTTGTGAGGTACATGCTAGAAGGGGCGTTGCAATCAATAATGGGTCTTATAAGGGAAGAATATGGGATGTTATGACCACCTTGTCCCTGGATGTGATACCCGTACTAATGAGGTGGGCCAATTAGAAAGCTTTCCAAATAACGGATGCAATATGGTGGACAAAAGTCAGTTTGCTATCAACCTGGGTGACCAAGTCCCTGACAACTGATTGCATGCTTAGGACCTTGTTATTAATGTGATAATTTGTGGGGATGCCACTCTCACCAAAGGGGATGATGATGCATTTTTTGACATTCAGTTTGAGGCCATGTTTCTGGCACCAGTCATTTGTCTGGGTAAGACCCTCTTGGAGGATGTCCACATCACTAGGGGAATTGATGACAGCATCCAGGTTGTAGTCATCTGCAAATATGGTCAGCCATAGCCCACTGGTTTTGCCTGCACCTCATAAAAGTATATCCCAAACAACAGAGCCCTGCAGACTGATCCCTAGGGTACACCGCTCTTTACGGGTCTACTGCTTGAGCTGGCTTCCCCTATTTTGACTAGGTGGGTTCTATCAGTGAGCCAGTTTGCTACCCATCTGGTAATATACGGATTGATGCCTAACTGAGAGAGCTCATCTATTTTACCTGAGTGGGAAATAGTATTGAAGGCTTAAGCTTTATTTCAGCTGGGTACAAAAACCAAGTATTTCCAAAGGTTAGCCAAATAGTCCACTTATGCTGTGCTGATGAGGCCATAAGAAGGATGAAACATGCATGTCAACAGCTGGTGGGGTTTGGCTTTAGTAGCCTGAATTTGTTCATATAAGACTTAAAAAGGAAAAAAGTCATGGGCATTCAGAACTGCCATATAGCTGAAACACCTGATGTCCTTAAGGGGTTATTTGCATATATTCCATGTTATCTCTAATACAAGAGGTTTTAAGGAATTATACAGTGGAAAATCTATCTTGGCTAGATTTTCTTTTAGTGTTTACTGATTGGTTTGTCTGTGTGTCCATGAAATAACCTGTTTAAAAGATGGCCATAATCTACAGTATTAATTAGGTTCATAGGTTCATAGGTTCATACTAGGCTATCTGCCCTAGGGCATTTATAAGCCTAGCCAGAGTTGTGTGGCTTTCACCACCCCTTAGGTTGAAGAATACTATACCCATTAGTTTGCCGTGCCTCTGTCCAGCAGTGATACAGAGATGATCCCCGGGGTAAACCTACGATCTCCCATACACTGGTCAAGATTCCTCTTGAACAGAGCCAGCAAGGTGCTCTGTCTCACATGGACCGGGATTCTGTTCCACAGCATAGAGAGTCTCTGGGTGATGAATCTGTCCCTCCAGCACGTCCTATTTATATCCGTGTTGAGGTTTAAGTCTCTTGCTCTTGTGGCTCTGGTGGATTTGGATTTTTTGAGGTGGAGCATGTCCATTAATTCCGGGTTGGACATGGCCTTGTATGTCAGGCACAGGTCACCTCTGAGCAGATGGTATGTGACTGAATAGAGCTGGAGTTTCTTCAGTCGGGCAGCATATAGCATATTTTTGAGCCCCTTTATCCTTTTGGTGAGGAACTTTTGGGGTCTTTCCAATTGCTGCAGGTGTCGGGTAAGATACATTCCGAATGGGGCATTGCACTCAATCATTGGTCTGATAAGTGAAGAGTACAGGGGAACAATGACCTCCCTTGATCTGGATGTGAATCCCTTCATAATCAGTTGGGCAATGTAGAAGGTTCTCCTAACCACTTTGGCAATGTGAGTGTCAAAAGAAAGGTTACTGTCAACTTGGGTCCCCAGGTCCCTGATAACCTCTTCTGTACTTAATGGATTGCCACCTATGTGGTAACTTGGATTTACCTTGTTTTTACCAAAGGGTATGACTATACATTTTTTGGCGTTTAGCTTAAGGCCATGGCTCTGCAGTTATCCGTTTCTATGAGACCTCTCTGAAGGATATCTGTGTCTGATGGATTTTCAACTATGGCGCCCAGTTTGCAGTCATCTGCAAACTTTGTCAGCCACAATCCTCCTATGTTTGCCTGCACTTCTGAAAAGTAGATGCTGAACAAGAGGGGGCCCAGGACTGAGCCCTGTGGGACACTGCTTGTGACTGGCTTGGAGTCTGACATGGCACCAGCAACTCTAACCTTGTGGGTTCTGTCCTTGAGCCAGTTTGCAACCCATCTTGTGACATATGGGTTTACATTTAAGCTGGTGAGCTTTTCTATGATACCCTAGTGGGGTATTGTGTCGAAAGCTTTTGCAAGGTCAAATTGATTTTGATAGACCCAAAAGAATTCCACCAATATATCCCACATAGTTCAGCATATCACACAGACTTTCACACACGCTACAAAGGGAGAAGCAGAAATACCACAGTCATCACCAAAACTATAATGTGTTTAGTGAGGACACGGTCACATTTTAGAAATTGTCTGTGTACTATTCATTCAAATATTTTTCTGTAAAACAAGAAGAGAATATCAATTGGTCTATATCTGGGCATAACATTTTTTGAAGACCTATTAACACAGCTTTGTTATTTAATGTAACATTTGTTAATGCCTCATGTAAGTGGGGTTGTAATTGAACCCTCTTCCTTGCTAGGAACTAGCTTAGTATGGTAAGCTCTATGCCTTCAGAAGCAAATGCTAAAAGCAAAGCCAAGTGGAGCTGATGGAAATATCAAAAACAAATTACCAACTCATCAATACCACAGTCAAAACAAAAGATGCTAAGAGACATTCAGCAGTATTGTAAGATAATTTTATTAAGTATTTTAATCTCTATAGTCCTGATGCAGACTTAATCAGAATGACCAAAGTACTCAAATAAATCCTATCTAAAGAATCTACCTATGCACATATGACTGAGAATAATCAATGAAATTGCAACAATAATACTTTGCAAAAAATAATACTTCGAAAAGGGTCTTAATTTAAGAGTGCTTTTAGTGCTGGTTCATTTATGACAGAAGATGTGGCATTACTTATCTGCCATTCCAGTTCTGTTGTTTCCGACAAACTGCCACTGTCTGCTTCTCTTATATCATAACTCATTAAATCCACAAGAAAAGACTCAAACATCTTGAAATTAGCACACTCTTAAGAATATTTATGCAAGCCCAAACATGAATGCCCAGAGATATCTCGACTTCATCAGTGCCAATGCATTGGATCAGCTGGTCGGCATCCCTACAAGAGGTAAAAATATCCTGGACCTGGTCCTAACCACACATGCATAGCCACTGTAGCACCCCTACAGTGTCATCCTCCTTGTACGATCCGACCGTAAACCACTTTTGAAGTCATCATCTCCCCTGACCCCCCCCCCCCAATCAGGGTCAAACAAAAAAACTTTCCAAAGCTGACTGCAATCTCCTCAGGGCAGACAGCCACCATCCCTTCAGTTCAAACTAGCACTAATGTCCAAGCCTACACCAAAAAATTATATGAGCACCTACATAAGAGTACTGCAGAAATGTACCAAGGGTATCCATGGATGTGAAAGTCTAAGTTATTATAAAAGACTAAAATATCTGAACTTGTACAACGTCTCTTATAGATATTTAAGAGATCATCTTATTCAGGTATATAGGGCATTTAGGGACAACTACCTCTGGGAATGTTTGGGGTTATCAAAAAGTACTAGAGAATCATCAGATAACCTCTGTAGAAGATTCTATAGGAATGAGAAGTGCACTAATTGGTTCTCTGACAGAGTAGCTGATACATGGAACAGACTACCAAATTACATTAAAGCAAGTACTAGTTTAGATATTTTTAAGAACAGCCTGGACATTTATTATGGGAACAAGTGTTTTAGTATATTGGCAAGCTAGAAGGGCATTAATGCCCGTGCTTGAAACATTTGTATGTATGTATGTATATATGTATGTACATAGCTGCATGGCCTCAGCAATACCTGACAGGACCAAATCATCTTCCTCAAGGAGGAGTAAACCTGTCTGGTGGACATCAGCAATAAACAAACTCTATAATAAAAGGAAAAACATTGCTGTCCAAGACCAAGAAGGAGCAGATGCCAAGTTAGAAGTAATCTCTCTGTCTGAACAAGCA
This sequence comes from Protopterus annectens, assembly GCF_019279795.1. Lineage (NCBI taxonomy): Eukaryota > Metazoa > Chordata > Ceratodontiformes > Protopteridae > Protopterus > Protopterus annectens. The sequence goes on along the minus strand of NC_056744.1, from coordinate 1,128,805,322 downwards.
AATAAGGTCACTGGCAAAATCCTCTAAGGCTAACTTCGAGTCCAAATTGGCCACATCCACTAAGAACAGTCACAAGGCCTTCTTCGCATATGTCCACAATCTCAAAGGTAACATCCAAATCCGCTGTGAACTGGTGGTCAATAACACCACATACACAAATACAATAGATATAGCCAACTTGCTGGCAGGCAGGTTCAGTAAAAACTTCACACCCCTGTCCCTCCATCAGTAAACCAGGACATGCCCAGCACCCACCCACCCCCATCACCAGGGAGCAGGTCTTCAATGCCCTCTCAAAGGCAAAAAATACAGTCTCCATGGGACCCGATAACATCCCTGGCTGTATCCTACATGAACCTAAGCATGACCTCTCAGTTCCATTAGGCACTCTATTCAACCAAAGCCTGAGCACAGGCTTCATCTGAACTGAATGGAGGATAGCCACTGTCATCTCTCTACACAAAGGTGGATCATCCACTGACCCAGGCAATTATAGGCCCATCAGCCTAACTAGCCTGATCTGCAAGGCCAAGGAACGGATTATCATGAACCTTATAAACAAGGACATTAACAACCTCCAAAAGCTTAGCAGGAGTAGAGGAAGTCATCAGACTCAGTATTAGATGTGGTGGGGATTAAATGTAATTTATTTTGAGACATTATTACCCTGACCTGGGAAAAATATATTATGATGTTTTATAGTGCAGGACAGTTCTCTCTTTATACATTAGGTTATGGGCAATAAGTAGTTGTAAGTAGGTAAGGTACTGTGGGAGCTCTAGCCAGTATAGTTGTTTTTAAGGCTATACAGTGGTGACTTTTTATGGACAGATTAGTGGCATATCCAACAATTTATGTGTAGAGGCTGTCCAATTTCATTTTTTGTGTACTACATGGGAGACATAAAGAAGAGATGGTAGTAAGGAGGCTGTTACAATGGCGAGTATCCATAGTCATTTGCACAAATGTGATAGGGGCATCCCTGATGTTTATGAGTCAGAGCAGCAATGGTGAGATTCATTTGAGGTCATTTATGCTAATGTGAAGTGCAATAAGTATAATGAGATGCAAATAAGAAAATTTGTAAAGAGATGTATGCTAATGAGGTGTTCTTGTGATTCATAGTACAGTATCCACACAATATGCACATCTGTTGTTGAAAGCAATGCTTCACCTTTGATATCTGTATTGCACTCCACAAACTTGCCACTAGCCATCCCTTCAGTAGTTTGTCCAAGTATGCACAAGCACTTCTCTGACATATAAATAAGCTATTTCCCCCAGGAACCCCATTCAGTAGTTTGTCTAAGTATTGAGAAGCACTAAAATGACACAAAATAAATTATTTGCCCAGCAATCACTTCAGCAGTCTGACCAAGTATGCACAAAAGCACTTGACTGACATAAAATGAAACATTTCCCTCAAGCAAACCCTTCAGTAGTATGGCCAAGTATGCAAAAGCACCAAATTGAAGCATTTTTTCAAGCGATCCTTCAATAGTTTGTTTATATATACACACAAGCACTTCACTGACATCAAAATTAAATGCTTTTCTCAACAACCCTATCAATTGTCTGTCTATGTATGCACAGGCACTTTTCTGACTCCATAATGAAACATTTCCTCCAACAGCCCCTTCAGTAGTTAGTATACATATATATATATATATATATATATATATATATATATATATATATATATATATATATATATATCTGGACTAAAATGCAGTTAAAAAAAAATCTTTTAAGTAAACTCAATAGCTGTGCCTTCTTTCATAATGTATGGCAGTACATATTCTTTTTCCCTTCCCTTTGCAACTCCATATTCTCATGGAAAATTGCTGCTTACTGGTATAAGATCAGGGCCACTTACACATTTAGAATGCAAATGAGCTCATTTTAGATCTATCTCAATGAATCCTACTGATACACAAATGTGTAATGCCCCTTATCTGTATATTATCTATCCTTCTATTGCTTATGCCTTAAGCTCATTAAGCTTTTACAACAGGGAGGCATGCTTAACCACTCATCCTGAAAGACCATGATTTGCATAACCATGTAACACCACTCTTCACAGATCTCCGCTACAAAAATTTGAATCCCTGAAATATGAATGTTTTTTCTAGTGTTATCAGTGAGACAGTATGTACTTCTTATAATAAACCAAGTTTCTGGTGTTTTTAACAGCTTGGAGAATGTATTGGTCAAATCTTAGGTGTTCGTCCATTGTGACTGTCAGTAGCTCCATTGCTGTACAGTTTTTATTCTGGTGTCACTTCAAGAGAGTATTTGGAATGACTGTTAACATTTTGATGCCATAACTTTCATCATTATATAATATACAGATGAAACTGCTGACATTATATTTGCTAACCCCACAAATAGGGTTAACAGTATCATTTCTTCAGTTAGACCAAGATAAGTCAATATAAAAGAAGGTCTTTGTAGGTTTACTGCTACAAAAATCCTGTCAATTTTCTGTTTTAGCATGACACCTGCCTAAAAATAATGCATTGTCTGATTGTCTGACTCCTAATATTGTAGTTATGAAAACAGCATTCATGTTAATGAATGCTAGTTTCCTATAAACTGCAGAACAACGATTTTGTATTTTTACATCAAAATACACCTCCTTGTCCAACAACAGCATTCTGTTTCAGAAACAATGATTATAACACTAAGAAAATTTGAAGCAAGATTCAAAGTAATCCATGAATTCTGCAAATGTTTCTCCAGAACTTGCACAAATGACAAAAAGCATCATCGATAAAATATGAATAATGCCTAACATTTGAGAAAAACTCAGAGCTAAACATATGACTCTGTTCCCATTGAATCAAGACAATACTGGTGAAAGTGTGAGCTCCTTGACTCTCATCTCTAGACCTCTAAACTGATAGCAATATCAACCAACACTATCAAAATATCCTTTTCTGTTGTAGCACCTATTGGATTGGTACATGGTAGGACAGGAGAATCGGTGACAGGAAAAACTAGTGAATTTCAGACATATGGTCACTTGAAGCTGCTTCCTTGGCTCAAAAAGCAACATTATACAACATTATGATTCCAAAGATTAACTCAATTTTGAAGCAATTAAGTGCACTAAATGCTGCACAAGATTTCTTCTGGGTTCCAGCAGACATTAAAGACATGCCAAGAGGTCACTGGGCATACATATTGGCCTCTTTAAATGCTGATGTAAAAACTACCAGTACTTGTCTTGATTATCATCAGCTTAAGGATATAGTGATGGGACCCATGGTATCCCCAGTTTGGCTAATACTGTCTTGAATAGGTAAAACATCTCACAGGTTGTCACAGAGCATTTGCAAATATTGCTATATTACTAAAACACAAGGTCTCTATAAATGCTTTGTATAAGTATGCGTTATTTACATAGAACATTACTGTTTTAGTTTCATTGGTTATTCTCAGATGGACATACAGAATATATAGCAGTCATATGAGTACTTTGACTGTCACGAAAGGAGATACTGACACCACACTTTGTAAATAATTATATGTCATTTGTGAATATCAACATGATTTATGTAAGATGTTTGTATTACAAATATATTATGTCATGTATATATCAAACTGCTGGTAGAGAAGTGTGCGTTAAAAAGGTATTTTATAACATGCTTGTGCTTAAAATGCAACTACAGTGTGCCTTACTGGAATTGAACAGAAATATACATGCACTATTCTAACTGTTTAAATGTATAGATTTTAACACTGGAAACTTGAACACAGGTTAACTTCAAAAAAACAACCGAAATTAAATTACTTTATGGCTACGTAATAAAAGATGGCATCTTTCAGTTTCAAGACAGCTAGAGATATAATGTCTATACTAGGAAACTTTCTTATAGTCTTTAGGGTGAATTAATTACTAGTCTTGAAAACATGAAGGAATGCAATTGTTTTATGATGTCCAGCATCTATCAGAGATCTGAGGAGCAGCCTCTGTCTGTATATTTTTACAGGTAGATGCTAAATACTGCTAGCTTCATCAATGGTTGATTTGCCTGGGAACTAGGAGTTAGATGACAAGAAATGATGTTATTCTGCAAGTTATCCCAGCAGTAATATCTGATATATTAATCTGAGAGTTAGTGAGGCAGGGCATTCTGTATTCTGTCTTGGACCTGGCAACAACAGGAACCATTCACCACACATCCACCTTGCTCTATAAGTAACTTCTAGGTTATAGTAATTTTCTTAGATATAGTCAGGAATATAGTGAAGCTCAGTTTAAAAAATTTTCTTTATTTATTTGAGACTGTCCTGCAATGTTGTTTCACATATTTCCTGTGGTTTTGAACTCTGATGTCATTGTGAATATATACCGAGTAGTTTCTTGTTCTTTTATCTATTATTAAATATATTTAAACCTTTCATTGTGGCTGATCTGTCTAGAGATATTTAAGTTTTGAGAGTACTTGCATATTTATTTGGTGACACTGTGTGGGCCACTCTAATAGCCTTGCAGTAACATTACACAGTAAGATTGGACAGCCTTTGTTAAGGGCCTTAAAGTAGCTGATAAGGAGTTGGCTGGTGGCAGTGATAACTACCTTATAGTCTGGGCAAAGGGGGGAGGGACAAAACTAGCAAACCTGTGCCAGCCTTTCCCAAGTGTGTGTGTGTAAATCAGACCTTAAACAACGTGTATGTCGGGTCTATATTAAAATCTCAAAGTCTGACAATATCAAATACAATATTGTTGACTTGAGAATACCGAAAGTGCACTACATAGAACGTTTAAATGGAAAATCTTCGTAGGGGGATATTTCCGTTTACTTCAATGTAGTGCATTCTCGGAGTTGGTATATTTAAGTAGGGGGGGTGTAGGGGGTGCATGGGGGCTTGCCCCCTGCCTACACACTATTTAGTTTTTTTTTTTTTATTTAGTATTTTTTTTTTTTGGTTTCGATGGTTTAAGACTTTGATCATTAAAGTTCAATCTTTAGTGCTTCGAAGTTTTAAATCTTTGAGATTATAATATAGACCCGTGTATGTCAGCTACATGGGCAGGGACATGAAGCACTGTTTGGACAGAGAGGGAGCTGGAGGTCTTGGCTTGGCCACTCAGCCGACATCTCAAGTCTATAGCTGTGTCAGTGGGGAGTCTTATTAGGGATCTGGAGAAAGACTGACTGTGGTCTATTTGTGCTCTTAAGAGAAATTGCAGAGAGCTGCATCTGGAAATACTGTGTGTGTACCTGTCATCCTCCCAGTGTACATCCCCCTCTGTTGCCAGTGGTGAGAATTGAGGCTCCTTGATTATGGCTCCAATGGTGGGTTGTAACATTACTAGTTGGCAATGGTAGGATATCCACATATTAGGATTCAGTGGTGTGGATATTGTATTCCTGTAGCCTGTAAACAGTGGTTACTAAAGAAGGTGTTTGTACCCTGAAGCAGCCAAACGGTGAACATTCAGAGTTTCATATCAATAGTTGTATTTATTTTTTTGTTAGCTTAGTTAGTCAGGAAGAGTAGGCAAGGATGTCAGCATAGGAGTATGGCAAGCTGACATGGAGCCAGTTGGCTGAGATGTGCTAAGACAAAGGACTGGCGCATGCCAACCTGACTAAAGCAGAAATTATTGCAGCCTTAGTCACAGCTGCATCACAGACCAGCAATCAGGAGGACAACCAGACTGGCCTTGGGGATGTACAACTCTCAGAAAATGGACAGTTCAACTTTACCTCAGAGGACTTAAAAATCCATCTGGAGTTAAACAGACTTGAACTGGAGGCCAGACGTTTGGAAATAGAATCGGCAGAGAGACTGCAGTTTTGAATGTTGAAGCAGAATCAGCATAGAGACTGAGACATTTGAAAGATGAAGAAAATGAGAGCAGAGGCAACATTAAAAGGAGATGCTGACTCTTCACCAGGGTCATGGGGTTAATGGGGAAGGGAGTAATCAAACTCCACAAGCAGTAAAGGTCAGTAAATTTCTTCTGCATTTTACAGAGGGTGATAATTTCGATAGTTTTATTCATATGTTTAAAAGGGTTTGTAAACAGTATAATGTTGACCAAGGGCTCTGGGTAAAGTTCCTGACTCCCTTACTCCATGGTAAAGCTGTAACTGCTGTTTCTATACTGTCTGATACTGATTGCTTAAATTATAATACAGTTAAAACTTGTTTATTAGAGTGTTTTAAGTTAACACCTGAAGCTTATAGAAAAAAGTTTTGTGAGCACGGGTGCAAGGCAGATGAAAACGTGTGTGAATATATTGCTGAACTAAGCACTTAGTTTCATAGGTGGGTGAGTGGGTGTGAAGTCACCACTTTTGAAGGGCTGGCAGACCTTTTGGTGAGGGAACAAGCCCTTAGCACTTTACCTGAGGACATCAGAATCTGGTTGGCAGACAAAGAATGTAATACCGCAGATGAGTTGGGGAAAAAGGGAGACCTATACCTAGCATGCAGCACATCACTGCACAGGAAAGGGATACCCAGTGCTGCACATGGGTCTAAGGGAACCCATGGTGGGCAGCATAAACTGCTCCAACAGAGTCCGCCAGTAACCGGGGAAGCCACTAGTTCAGGAACATGGCCAGGATCAAGGGTTAAATGTTTTAAATGTAACCAGTGGGGCTATGTAGCATATAGATGTCCATGGAGGCAAGGTGGGGAGCAAAAGGTGGTAGAGCCAGTAAGTGGGAATGACAGAATGCCAGCAGTAAGTTGTCTGGAGGCAACAAGGGTACAAAACTAGCACAAGAAGTTATATCCTGTCTTAGTAGATGGAAAACAGGCTACAGCCTCTGACCTAAACATTGTGAAGCCTAAAAAATGGTTAAAGAGGAGCACTACTTGCTTGGGCAGTCTACTCCAGTCTGAGCTTTAGAAGGGACCCCATTGCAAATACCTTTGGCTAGGGTTCACCTTGACTGGGAGGGTGGAAAAGGAAGCAAGCAAGTAGGTGTGTTTGAGGATACCCCTGCAGATGTCCTGATAGGGAATGATTTTGATAATGCAGTACTTTGTGTGCATGCAGTTACATGTAGTCAGGTTTGGAGACAAGCGTGTGGATCTGGTAGTCTGGGAAGGACCCAGACAGACTGCACACTTGAAGCCAGGACTGGTGAAGTGGCTACTTCAGGGAGGGAGCTACCCTATAGCAGTGAGACTGACGGTGACCACAGCTGCTTGTTGGTACTGATATGCCCTTGGACAGAGTGACTGCAAGGGTAGAGGTGAATAGTAGTACGCAGGCTGACAGTGAGGCACCACTAGCAGAGGATACCAGACTTTCTGTGAGGCCCCACTAGCAGAGGATACCAGACTTCCTGTGGAAGGGGAGCTGGGAAGGGTTACAAAGAGAGAGAGGTGAGACAGGCTCAGCTCTCAGATCCTACATTACAAGGCTTGAGGGCGGTATCTATGGAGGCACCTGATTTTCAAGGAAAGAAGGAATCTGTATTCTGGGACAAAGGGTTACTTTATAGAGAGTGGACCCCTGAGGGAGGGGTAGAATGTGAGAGCCTATTGTCTGGCACTTCCAGACATAGCCCATGATATACCCTTTGCAGGTCATAAGGGCATAAAGTGTACCAAGAGACATATTATTCAGATCTTTTACTGGCCTGGAATTACCAGGGATGTAACAGAATACTGCAGGGTCTGTGAGCAGTGCCGAAAGGTAGGCAAGGCAGGAGACAAGGTCAAAGCTCCTTTGGTGCCTTTGCCTGTGATTGAGGAGCCATTTCAGAGGGTAGCTATGGATATTGTGGGGCCTCTGAGTACCCCAAGTTCCACAGGGAAGAAGTACATCCTAGTGGTAGTAGATTATGCTACCAGATACCCTGAGGTGGTGGCTCTGTCCTCCACTGAGGCAGAAAAGGGTGGTAACTGCATTGTTAGAGATTTTCAGCAGGGTAGGTTTCACAAAAGAAATACTGACTGACAGAGGTGTCAATTTCATGTCAGACTTACTGGCTTGTCAGTGGGAGCTCTGTGAGGTGATGCACCTAAAGACCACCACCTACCACCCCCAGACTAATGGTCTGGTGGAGAGGTTAAGCTCTACACTAAAGACCATGCTGTGGGCATTTGCAGGTCAGTTTAAGAGGAAATGGGACAAATATTTGCCACATCTGTTGCATGCTTACAGAGAGGTGCCCCAGGAATCCAAAGGTTTTTCACCATTTGAGTTGCTGTATGTAGGGTGAGGGGACCTCAAGGTTTGGTTCGTGATGAGTGAGAGGGTGAGTGTGAATCCCACAAGCACTCTGTTGTGGCATATGCCCTAAACCTCAGGACAAGGCTCAGGGAACTCACGAGGTTGTCCCAGGAGAACCTGGCAGAAGCCCAATATTAGAAAAAGGTCTGGTATGACAGGAATGCTCGAGCTTGAGAGTATGCAGTGACTCCAAAGCCATTATTTCAGATACCCTAAAAATGCAATCACTGTGAAAAGATGTAAACAAAAAAATCAAGAGAGACAATAAGATGCACAGAAAGAGGCACACATGGTTGAGACAGACTGTTAATTATCTCTATAAATACTTGGTGAGGCCTACTTCTGGAGTAACTGTTAGTCATCTCTATATACACTTAGTGAGGCTACTTCTGGAGTAATTTCATTTAATTTATTTAACTGTGTAAGTGAAATGGTCTTTCTCAGACTCTTTCTAGCCATGACCTAGGCCATAAGACCAAAAATGGCAGTGAGACACAGATAGCAGAGAGCCTTTGAGGACATCCTTTGAAATGTGAACAAGTTGGTGATACTGAAAAAAAATTCTGCAAGTTCTATTAGCAGCATGACAGCAATATTAGATAGACGATGCTAAAACTTTTGTTTGTCAGCTTAGACACAAACATATACTCAGCCCCCTAAAGATACACACATGCACACACAAAAACACACTTACACATACATAAACACTAACAGGGGAAGACATGGACAGCATCCTACCCCTTCTGAGGAGACACTGTCAATTTTCTATGCAGAATGCTATTACCTACCTGAATTCATTCTGCAAAACAAGAACAGAGACAAATCAGAAGACATCCAGACTTATATTATATTATATTATATTATATTATATTATATTATATTATATTATATTATAGGACATGTACTATGCAAACAAGTACTATAGTGGGGATGTAATAACTGTCAGCACTGGGATGGATCATTGTGCATGGAAAGAAGTCTCACATACATGGCCACCTGCAGGAGTCATAAGCAGATGGCCACAGACATGGCCACCTGCAGGAATCATAAGCAGGTCAAGGACAAAGACAGAGAAGAGTATGGTGACAGCATAGATGCAGGTGTCATTCAGCTTATGAGTGAAAATTTTGATCTGACCCACCTTGAAGATCATGACCCAAGTGCCGTACTGCAGAGGGTAATGTTTTAATGCATTCATTAATCATGTAAGCAAAATCATCATTAAAGACTCTTTCCAGCAATGCCCTGGGCAAGAAGATACAAGTACATCTCTTCACACATACACACACACACACACACACACACACACACACACACACACACACACACACACACACACACACACACACACACACAAAACATATCACACACATACAAGGGTGTACCTACTATGATTGAAACACCTGACTGGCATACTTCTCAACTGTCCAAGTTTTCGCAGACTATCCTGATTTTTGCCTCATACTTTTGGTCTGTTCCTCATCAAATTTCTGTTTCTCTGGCAAATTACTGAGGATTGAAATCACTAAATAATGACAGATAATTGAGTTTCAGACTTCATATCCTTCAGAAAATGTGTGATATTGCAAAAACCCTGTATTCTAGCAAATTTCTAAATTTATAACATACATATTTAAAATCTGTCCCTATTTATGGACCATTTTCCTGTCAGTATTTTTGGCTCTGTCCAGATTTCTTTTGCTAAGAGGTTGAGAGGTATGCTGACTGGCATATGGAAGTCTGTAGGAATTTTGCACACTTTTGGATTACATAGAGTTAGCCCAATAATTCTCAACAATGCATTATAATTCAGAGTCACAAAGTGCAAAGAATGTCATACCCCAGAGGTATGCATTGACAATCTGAAATAACTGATCTACTGTCTGCAGTGGAGAATGCTAGATTTTTACTGTGTGAGCTCATTATAGTCAATGACAGGGTGTTCCTTGGAGACCATGACATTTCCTCAGTAAGCCTTGAAATGCTTACAATTCTGTATGCACCATTATTTTTAAAACAGACTGATTGTGTATATTTTGATTGATCTGCAGACATCTTACTCTCATACCTGTGAGAATCTGCAGTAGTAGTGGCTATTCATTTTCTTTCAAGTTCCCTGCTAGTTCTGAATTCCACTGTTTTTTTACAAGAAACATGCTGCTATCTCCACATGTATGCTTCACTGTCACATGAAACTTTGACTAATAATGCTCTGTTGTTTACAGACTATTCTTTGACTGACAGGGTAGCCCTGATAAGTCTAGTGACTACATCACTTAAAAGTAAACCATACATTTCATCTACTTCTGCAATCTTTTATAACAGAATAGATTTGTTTTAAGTTAACCTACTCTGATATTACTTCCGCCTTTGTGTAACACAGAACTTGGGAAACTCATTCTCTTTCACCAGTTAAACATCCACAAATCAGAATTAAAATGATACATTTATTAAATGTAAACTGGTCAAGATATATATACCAGTGTTTCAAATACATAGCACATATATAAACTCTAATGTGAGATGTGTCAGCTAAACTTATTTTCATCGGAAGTGAACAGTGCTGCAATCATTGGCGCCATTCTTTTATATGCATTCTGCTACTTCCCTAAAATCAACACTAGTGTCGTGTTCTGTGATATAAAAGACACGCTGTTAGTGACAATATGACATGTCTTAGCAGTGACTATGAAAATCTATACTCAAATGGGGCCTTTTCTCATTATAAGAACACTCAAGGGCTCAAATGAATCACTGTTGTAACATAAAATAAGAGTGCTTGCCATCATCTCAGAACATAAAAGGGATTTTTAAATTAATTCTCTGTCCTCTTAAGAGGAATTTGAAAGAATAAACTATCTTCTGCACAGAAGAAAATTACTTAGGCACTCTTACTGCTGCTATGCAGTCTACCAGAGGCCACAAGGAAAGCGACTGCATTTAATAGGCCAAGATGCAAGATCTGGAATAGTGGTGCATGGTTCACCTGAAACCTTCAGTGTTACTGGTATGTCAGGTGTTCTCATTATTCTCTGTGCTACATACGGGATTTCTTCTCCAGCCACTAATTAGTGAGCATTATGCTGCGTAACTATCCATAACGCATATTCCAAGAAAATAATATTGTTATTTTGATGGCTGGAATAAAATGTTCATAAAATCAGTTTCTAAGAGTCCCCAGGAGAAGTGAATATAATGTAAATTGTAATGAAAGTTAATGATGACTCATCGATCTGCAGGGCATTTATTGTAATTGGCATATAGAATTGCAGTTGTGTTACAATGGTTACACTGAGCTTTATCTTTTTAGTGCACTAGACATGATATGTGATCAATGCAATTAAGATACAGGGCAATATTTGTATGCGATGCCCAGCGGATATCTGAAATAACTGATCCATTTAAAAGTGCTTTACAGTCTCTGGACAAACTATTAAAACACAACACTTCTAGCTTTAAAATAACTTTCTTGAAGAGGAAAGTAGTAAAACATGAATAAAAAATAAGAAAATGGAAATTTTTTCCCCCAAAGGAAACTTATCTGCCTGGCTAAGGATAGCAGAAGCCGACTGTCAATCTTCACAAGCCTCAGAGGTGCGTTCTCTTCGGTGACAGTAAAACTCTGAAAGGATTCGCATCCAAACTTGTCTTTTAGTCAGCTTAGCTCGAATGTTTGACAGTTTTGGCATGTGGAAGATGTCCTGATGCTTTGGAAGCTGGCTGGCTGCTACATCCTTAGCAGAATATAATCCCTATAGCTAAGGCTACTGCAGCAATGATCAAGATGAAGACAATCTCCTAAATGAGTTGCAAAATAAATAGTAACATGCATATCAGTAGGGTAACAGCAGTGGCAAAAAATGCAGCAGCAAGCAAAGCAACCTTTACCTGAAGTGTATGTTGTTTCTCATTACAAGTGGAAACAGTGACCGAATACATCTCAGTCTCCACCAGTAGGATGAAAGGAATTCCAGTATCCTCATCAATGACAGTGTGCCTACTGAGAGGCAACAGAATGTTCTACATCATTATAGGCTGTAGGATAGACCTCCATTTCATGACTTACATATAATCTTTGTGGGGCCAGGCTAGGCTCATTTCTGTGTCTCTCTAAAGTGCGTGGCAGGTGTAACTCTCTCAACTTAGTGTGCTGACATTTATGGTTAGCTTCAGCTTAATATAAATGAACAGCATATCACACATACAGGCACATCCATGCAGAGAAAAGGTTATACAGAAACACAAGGCACAGTATGTATAAAGGCCACACAACACCCTGCGCAAATCTCATGAGAACTGAAAATGATATTGCACAAACTGCTGCTTATCTGAATGAATCAGTGCATAGTACATACAGAAGCAATGCTATGCATGCTCCAGCATCCCACAATGGGATGGTATAAAGCAATGCATGCAAATATGCTGCTATACACTAACGGCAGCTAATGTGGTATGTTGCTACATATATGGACATCTATCTAAAGGAAAGGGGTGTATAGGGAAGTCAGAAAAGGGGGAGAGGAGCACACAGAAGGACAACACAGAAGGGAGTGCAGGTTATGGGGAGGGCAGAATTTTGGGATAGGACTCCCTTTTATTTATATAGAGAGATAAGAGTTGTTGGTGAAGCATGGAAAAAAGGGCAAGAAAACAGGGGAAGGTAAGAGTCTAGAGGTAATCAGATAAACACAGAACAGCACAAACAAGCAACAAATATAACTATGTAGACTTTAATGAACTGCGCTGCAAACTTTTACTGCACAAGGTCATCTAGGATGGGAAGAAATGGGTTGGGTAGTGACACAAAGAAGGAAGATACATCATGATGGGCATAGATGGAGAATGCTCAGTGCATGTCGATGGACTCCGAAAGAAGGAACTATATCAGGCTGCACTGAAGGTGAGGCATAGGCAGTGTGTAGGACATCTTCCCAGCCCAGAGGAACACTACTGTCACCTGTCACCTGCAGATCAGTAAGAACAGCCAATTTGGGGGGGGGGTTGACATAATGGTTTAGGTGTTTACCTCAAAGACAAGAAGTACATGGGTTGATTCCCACTAAGGGAAATTGGCTAGACTTAAAATGGCCCACAAGGGCAGTCAGCCTAGTACTTACTTATGAACCTATGAGTTTAACTGCATGCGTCATACACTCTTGTTGTAGTTCAGTTGTTGCAAATGGTGAGTTGTGTGAATCTGCAGTCTGTTCCATAAGATACTCCATGTTGGCCATATATCTGTTCACCACTTCCTCAACCTATACCATTTTTAAAGGGATCATTATGAGGCCCCAGTAGCCACATTGTGAACTGCCTGTGAAGGAGATACATTATAAATTTGGTCTCCTTCATGCACCAGGGAGTAGCTCTCCATAGGATAATAGCAGAAGTAGCCATTTCCATGTGAATATCATTGGAAAATGTATCACCTTCTTGAAGAGTATAATAACAGCCAGAGAGTTATGGCTACAATGTAATTCTGAATTGTGAATAGTGTAGCTTTTGTTTGGCTGAGAAATATGACCCCATTTGCATTGGACATCAGAAATGCACCTAATTATACCTCTCAATCTGCAGACATTGAAAATAGGGACAAAGGACATGGAAAGAGGGACAGCCAGCCAAAAATCTGGACATCCAATAATCATAACATTTGGATACCAAATACCATATACAATCTCCCTCCAGTAGGAATGTGGGATGCTACTTAAATACATCATTAAAAACAGAGTGACAAACTGATGGGAAAATATAAGCACAGCAACAGTCTGTGGAACAATAAACAGCTCTGATGAGTTGCACAGTAATCTGCAGGTGTATGATAAGATTCATTTTTCTAGCTTCCTATGAATGGATCTAGTTGCGCATGTACACATCATTACCTAAAAGTAGTAATAAGTTGTGAAGAAGGATGGAAAGAAGTATTGCAGGATTTGTAAAGAAAGCTATAATATTTATGTGTATAAGGTCTTGAAACAAGTTGATCCCGATACTGGGATATCTTCTTCTTCTTCTCCTGTGAATAAGTAATGCATGTGCCTGCATGCCTTATGTGTAAGGTCTTGAAACAAGTTGATCCCGATACTGGGATATCTTCTTCTTCTTCTCCTGTGAGTAAGTAATGCATGTGCCTGCATGCCTTATGTGTAAGGTCTTGAAACAAGTTGATCCCGATACTGGGATATCTTCTTCTTCTTCTCCTGTGAGTAAGTAATGCATGTGCCTGCATGCCTTATGTGCAATAAACTGTACTGGTCACAAGGACTTTAAGAAATCTGGAATGCCTGTCCGTATATATTCATGTTACTCCTTATGCATAGGTTATGTCTTGTCAACAGCATATTGGACTTTACAGTGTTGGATACAGCTGTACTGTGTCTATAGTCTTGGATACAGCTGCATTGTGCCTATAGTGTTGGATACAGCCATACTGTGCCTATACAAGCATCCTTCAGACTGTAGTCCATTGTAGCTGTCACCCATGTTTCCCCTAAGTGTCACCCTAAAATTGGCAGTGTGAGTACTATCCTTCTGCCACACACACACACACACACACACACACACACACACACACACACACACACACACACACACACACACACACACACACACACTGCCCAGCAAGGAGTAGATGTGAGCCTGTGTGCTAGATGCAGTGGCTCCTGTGTGTTCCTTATCTGCCCCCTTGAGGCTGGGCATAAGAAGGTGCCTCATGGGACACCAAGCTAACAGAGTTAGAAGAGTTTTTGGTGTCATTGCATGGTGACAGTAGTACTGGGATCATCACAGGAGAAGTCAACAAAGGCACAAGGGTGTCCCAAACCCACAGATCTTGTTGGATGATTCACCCGGTTAGTACCACATACAACTATTATTTTATAACTGTTGCACATACAGAGTGTAGACTGACCATACTGTCTCATAACAGCAGAAGTACATGAAGGTTGTAAGTTTCCTGATACTTGTGCACAATTAACATGCATGCCAAAAGCTCATACTTTTCCCATATGTTTTTACATTCTGCCTGGTGTTTCTTATGTTATATATTAACAGGCTAGACCACAATAATGGCAATGCATGTGGAGGCTGTGGTAAGACAACAGGCTGATGTCAGCATTCATGCAGGGGATGGTAACAATGCTGAGACAAAAATTCCAGAATTTCAGTCAGATGACGCAGTTGCATTGCCTGTCTCTATTTTATGTGGACAGACATCCACAGTACAGGGTGAAGGCACAGCATTACTCATAGATGCATATAAGGCTATACACACTGATCGTTCCCCGTTGTCAGAGTATGTGTGGGGGTCTCGTGTGGTGGCAAGCATCAGCAATGCTTTGCTGTGGTTGCAGCAGTAGATAAGTGCACTGCATTTTATGTGGACATACTCACCATAGCTCAGTCTCTGCAGTGTCCATTGCCATCATGGCCATGTCAGCAGCACTCAGAATCTATCAGCAGATGTACTAGAATATCATCTAAACTCATTGTGCTGTACTTAGGCCTTTTGAAGAGCTGACTGCTAATATCATTCATGTAGTTGCCCCAGAGTATTTCAAGCAGAAAAGTGGAGACTTGGAGACAAAGGGACAGTATCATGACTGGTCTTCTGAGGACTACTGAGGATATGGAGTACAGGGACAGTACCACAACTGGTCTTCTGAGACTATTGAGAACATGGAGTCCAAGGCCAACACCATGACTGGTCTTATGAGGGCTACAGTGGCCCATAATGCTTCCATTTCCACCTCTGTGTGAAAGTATGTAAGTGATATCATCAGTGTCCAGTATGTCAGTGTAGTTGTGTACCTGGGGTGGTCATGTGGGGGTGGGGGGTGGGGCATTGTAGGGCATATGGTTATTACCTGCTTTGGAAAGCATACAACAATGCTATTATACATATTGAGTGGCAACAGCACCCAGTCTCCACATCTATCTATCTATCTATCTATCTATCTATCTATCTATCTATCTGTCTATCTATCTATCTATCTATCTATCTATCTATCTATCTATCTATCTCTATCTACATATCTATCTACATCTCTATCTATCTATCTATCTATCTATCTATCTATCTATCTATCTATCTATCTATCTATCTATCTACATATCTATCCATCTATCTATCTATCTATCTATCTATCTATCTATCTATCTATCTATCTATCTATCTATCTATCTGTCTGTCTGTCTGTCTGTCTGTCTGTCTGTCCATCCATCTGTCCGTCTATCCATCCATCCATCTATCTATCTATCTATCTATCTATCTATCTATCTATCTATCTATCTATCTATCTTTCTTTGTTTGCTGGGAAAGTCTGACTGGGATTGATCCCATTTTCAGCAGAGGCCCAGGGAGAAGAGTGCCACAGTTATCACTGATGCAAACTACAGGGGACATTACATATGCATATATAAAGTAAGATAGGCATTTTACATTCTATAGGGAGAAAAGCTGTACAGTTTTACACATACAAAATGCAGAAGATATTGATTTTTCATACAGAAACTAAAACATTGTGGCATTTTGCAATGTCAGTCAAATATGTAAGTAAATTAAAATTGTATGTACAGTTTAACATCTACAATTGAAATCTCAAACATTGTATGTACAGAAATTGAATATATAGAGTTAGTAGAAATATGTTTAGAGAGACATTAGAAATTGTTAGGATGTTATTTCAAAACAGGAGTTTTTTAGTATGAAGTAGGTTAGAGTTTATAGAGAGAGAGTTGTAGTTTTGGATGTCAGTATGTTTTATAAAGAATGTTAGCATGCATTGGAAAATGACACAGAAGATGATGGCCGTGGTGGTACAGTGGTTAGCACTGTCGCCTCACAGCAAGAAGTTCTCAAGTTCGATTTTCAGCAGGAGCGCCTTCTGTGCACAGTCTGGATGTCCTCCCTGTGGTTGAGTGAGTTTTAAAGACATGCAGGTAGGTGCATGTGGGTATGTGTGTGCCTTCTGTGAAGGTTGGGCACTGGGCTGGCAACTCAACACTATAAAAACACCACTGCCAATCAATCTGTAGACTGGCGATATGCTGTGGTGACCCCTGATTGGGAAAAGCCAAATGGCATTGCTTTTGGAACATGAGACAGAAGATACAGTATGTTAGATGAGACAGGGAAGAAGGAAAAAGATGGATGTATATTAGTTAGAAAAAGGAGTTTAACTATGTATGAAAGGGGAAAAGTGTTTATGAATTTTATTGTTATGCTATCCTGGAGCATCAACCCCCTTTTTCCATCTTCTACTTGGGGTTGGAGTGTCATGTTAACTCTCTCAATTAAATGCCACACTCCTGCCTTCTTCAAAACCCATGCTTGACTGTCACAGATCTTCTCTCACACAATTCATCCACCTCTTTCTTGATACCCTTGTCTCTACTTAACTTCTTCCTGCCTGTCCCAAATGTTCTTCACCAGATTGTCTTCTGCTTTTCTGCATGTGTCCAAACCACCGTAATAGGTTCATAGGTTCATAGTTAGGTACTAGGCTATTGGCCCTAGGGCCTATACAAGCCTAGCCAAAAATGTACCTTGGCTTTCGCCACCCAAGAAAATTATTTTCCTGTGCCCCTGTCAAGCAGAACCACAGAAGTGATCCCCGGGGTGAATTTCCTATTACCCATCCAATCATCAAGATTTTTCTTGAAGATTGCTAATGAGGAGCTCTGTTTGACATAGATAGGTAGTCTGTTCCAGAGTATGGGAAGTCTCTGGGACAGGAATCTATCCCTCCAGCATGTTCTGTTTATTGTGGTGACAAGGTTTAGGTCCCTAGAGCGTGTAGCTCGGAGGGATTGGGATTTCTTTAAGTGGAGCATGTCCAACAGCTCTGGGTTTGACATAGCTTTGTATGTTAGGCAGAGATCGCCTCTGAGTAGGCGATATGCGACAGAGTAAAGCTGGAGTTTTTTGAGACGGTCTGCGTAAGGCATCTGTTTGAGGCCAGTAATCCTCTTTGTGAGGTATTTTTGCAGCCTTTCCAGTTGTTGTAGATGTCTTGTGAGGTACATACCAAAAGGGGCATTGTACTCTATAATGGGTCTAATGAGTGATGAGTAGAGGGGAACAATGACCTCTTTTTGTCTGGATGAGAAACCTTTTGTGATGAGGTGTGCCACGTAGAAGGATTTCCTGATCACTTTGGTGATGTGATTATCAAAGGAGAGACTACTGTCCACCTGTGTCCCAAGGTCTCTTATCACACTTTCGGTGTTAAGTAGACTACCGCCTATGTGGTAGTTCATGGGTACAGAATTTTTACCAAAGGGGATGACAATGCACTTTTTGGCATTGAGGTTGAGACCATGTCTTTGACATCAGGCATCTGTCTTAGTGAGGCCCTGTTGTAGGATGTCCACATCATTATGAGCTTCAATTATGGATCCTAGTTTGCAGTCATCTGTGAATTTAGTTAGCCAAAGACCTTCTGTGTTAGCCTGTACTTCAGAGAAGTAGATACCAAACAGGAGAGGACCCAGGACTGAACCCTGCGGTACTCCACTTGTCACTGGTCTGAAGTCTGATTTGGAGTTTGCTACTTTCACAGTGTGGGTTCTGTCAGTGAACCAGTTGGCAACCCATCTTGTGACATAGGGATTTATACCTAGTTTAGTGAGTTTATCTATAATTCCAGAGTGGGGGATGGTGTTGAACACCTTGGCGAGATCTAGATAGGCTGTGTGAACCACCTTACCCTCATTAACGGCTTTGGTGACTACTTCAAAGAAGTCTATCAGGTTTAGGAGACATGATCTGCCTTTTACAAACCCAAACTGTGTGGGGTCCAGGGTTTGGAGATCTCCAATGTCTTTGTTTATGAGTTCCATGATGATACGTTCCATGGCCTTGCAGATGAGGCTCATCAGGCTAATGGGGCGGTAGTTCCCGGGGTCTGTTGTGACCCCCCCACCTTCTGGAGTGGGATAACTGTCATGGTGTGCCATTCAATGGGCACAAAGCCTGAGGTGAGGCTATGATTGAACACGGTACTTAGGTGGGGTGCCAGTTCATTCTGTAGTTCATGTAGAAGGCAGTCTGGGATGTTGTCAGGTCCCATGGATGCTGTGTTCTTGGCTTTGGAGAGTGAAGTTTTTACCTGTGCAGCCGTGATTACAGGAACTTTGCATTCTTCCAGTATAAAGATGGGCCCTTTAGGGGGTGAGAGGGGGGTAAAGTTAGCACTGAACCTATCTGCCAGGATATTGGCAATATCAGTTGGTTCTGTATATTTAGTGCCATTGTGCTGTAACTCAGAGCAGATCTGAGTGTTGCCATTGAGATTCTTGACATAGCTATAGAACGCTTTGTGGTTGTCTTTAGAATCAGTGGCAATTTTGTTTTCATAACTAGCTTTGGAGGATTTTATGAGGGATCTCAGCTTCTTACTGAGGCTGACAGGGAGTTCCTCCAGTTGTGGGATTTTACTGGCATAGAGTGTCAGGTGTAGTCTATGACAGAAATGTATGACAGGTAATCTGTTCTCTTTGATCTTTTCTACAATTGGAGCTACTTTAGCTTCTGATCTTATGTCATTGTTTCCTTGTTTGTCCCACAATGTGCATCCTACCACCCTTCTCAGGTGCTTAATTTCCATCATATCTACATTTCTTATATGCAGAGCCTTTATTGCCTAGGATTCTGTACCATACAGTAGTACTGGTCATACCACTGTCTTGTACACCTTATTTTTTAACTTCTTTGGCATTCTTCTGTCATAGACTACACCTGACACTCTATGCCAGTTGGCTGCAGTCCCATTGACTCTAGCTTTGACCTCTTCATTCAGACTTCCCCATCTCCTCAACCACCCCTCCCAGATACTTGAAGCTGCTTAGTTGTTCCACTATCTTTCCTTCTATCTCAATTCTCAGCTTCTTCAGATTTCCCCAATTTGCTGCCATTACCACCGTCTTATCTGTGCTTAGTTTCATTCAATGTGCCTTCAGTTTTGCATTCCATTCCCCTATCCTTTGCTAATGTTCTTGCTCAGAGTATGCCTGTAATGCCACATTGTCTGCATACAACAACTTTGTTGAGCTGTCCCCAATGATCTTTTTGTTAATGTAGTCCATCACCAACATTAACAGCAGTGGGCTCAGAGTTGAACCTTGATGCACACCCATTCCCACTGGGAACTCCTCTGTGAGACCAAACACTGGTTGTACTTGAGTCATTGGGTCCTTGTACACAGCCTGCACTAATTCTACCAATGTTTGTAGGACTTTGAACCACTGCAGTACTGCCCAAATCAGCTTTCTTGGGACCTTGTCTTATGCCTTCTCCAAGTCTAGGAATACCCAGTTGGACTCTTTCCTCATCTCTAGCGTCTTCTCAACTATCTGCAAACATTGGGTTAGTTATGCTGCATGCTGATCTGAATCTGAACTGCTCATCTCCACTCTTACATTCTACTGTTCTGTGTACCTGTTTATCAATCACTTTCTCCAGAACTTTCATGCAATGTGGTAGGAGTTTGATGACTCTGTACTCCCCACAGTTGTAGATGCTCCCTTTTTCCTGTACACTGGCATGAGTAAGCTTATTCTCCAGTCATCTGGGATATGCCTTTTTCTCCACACTGCTATGAGCACCCAGCATCTTTATTATATCTGACCTCATCTTAGCCTGCTGCTTTCCCTGACTTTATTTTATTAGTGCTATTCTTATTTTGTCTTGAGTGGACTCCTCTTCTTCTCTCATCATAGGCTGTGTCTGGGGCAGTACAGCTTCTATGGGGTTTTCCATCGACCTTTAATTCCTTTGGACTGGTGAGGTGGTTGCTGGCATCACTTATGAAGGGTGTCTGACTATCTTCTTTATCTTTCTGTCTTTGCCTTGCAACCTGACACAGTTTTGTGCCACCTACTGAGTCATTTGCCAGAAGTTGGTAGAGTGCCTCCGATGCCCTGTTCTTTGCTATTGCAGCTCCTTATTTAGATTCTTTGTTAACCAACCAGTATTCCTTCCTAGACTGGCACATATTTTCAAGGTCCCAGTTTTTCCTGTGCTTCTTACTTCATTTGACAACTTTCTGGACTTCTGCATTCCACCACCAACTTTCCTTATGTAACTTTTTTCCACACCTGGTTCAGCCACATATCTGTTCTGTAGTCCTCACACATGCTGTTTTGAGGCGCTGCCATTCTTCTTCAACTCCACTTATTTTCTTCTCTTCTTGGGGTGCTAGTAATTCAACAAAAGTGCTCCGGATCCACCAATAAGTGCCACGCTTTTTTTGGAATATTCTGGTGCTAGTAATTCCTTGAACTGTTGTATTTTCTCTCTCCAGTCAACTTTCAGGTCATCAGACTGGTCTCTGTTGACCTTAGAGGCTTCAACGACTGCTTGCAGCTGATTGTGACGACCAGTGGTTTATGCTGTGGGTCAACTGTCTTGCTGGGGGTGTCTTCGCAATCATTGATTGATTCTACCCTAGTGTCCTTTCCTTATTAGGAAGAAGTCTACCTGAGTTGTATGTTGCCCACTATTGTATGTGATCACAGTACCATATGTTGGCTAATAGCAGACGTTTGTTATTCCTGTTGTCCCACCCATGTAGACCCAGGAAGTCCTCATATCCTGTTCTGTCTATCCCAGTAGCAAATAGCCATGCCCATTTGGCAACATTAGTCAACATGAAAGAATCACTTATAGCAATATTATACACCTTCAAGTGGCTAACCCTGCCACAGCAAGCAGTCTGTGATCTGTGTTCTCCTCTCTTCAGGATACTGTGCACCATTGTAGATGCCCCTGTAGGATACCATGTAGAATCTGTACTACTGCCCTCACCTCCATTCATTAGTGTGTTTGAGATGGGAACACTCAGCTTATTTTTTGAAGGTGGGAGGAACCCCACAGAGACACAGGGAGAACATGCAAACTCCAAACAGGCACTGGCTGAAGATCAGGCTCAAACCTTGTACATGGAAAGCAAAGACCTTAACCATTACACCAACTGGTCTTTGTTTTTCAGTGGCATTTTAAATACATTTAGTTTGTCTGTTTGTCTTAATTTTAAGGGATCACAGAAGGTGTGTGAAAATATGGTGACACACAAAATGCTGGAAACACAAATCAGCGAACCAAGGGATACTGTGTATCCTGGTTTAAATTACAATGTTAGTATTTTTCCAGTTTTGACACTAAGATCTGCTAAATTATAATTATTTTCATGGTATTTATATGATAACAATCGTTTAACAAACCATAGTGATGTTTCAATAGGAAGTACTGTTATTTGATTGATTTTATTGGATGAATTTTTGGTATTCCTAGATTTTAATTAAAATACAAGACTTGATAAGACCAAAAGCAAAGGGAGCCAAGTCCTTGATCCACACCAAGAATATTTATTTAGCACTTTTGTTTCAATGAATAGAAACTTTTAGAAGTTTACGTCTGCAGATTGTTTTTGAGTGTGTAGTATACCACATTGCATCTTTCAGCAGTATTTAATGATTCACATAACTATAGTAAAGGTCATAGCAGTGAGTTTGGGGGACAAATTGGGTGTTAACTGCAGGGAAAAGTTGAGTTGCTGAAGAATCATCTGGATGCTGCCATGGGAATTAATGTTTAAGGAATAAATGTATCTTAATAATGTGAGCATTTAAAAATATCAATATTAAATCCTCCCCTAAACATAAATCATCATCATTAGAAAGAGCACAAAATGATGAATGCCAGTATAATTTCAAGTTATGCCAAAGATCTGTGGTCTCAGAACAGATGTATTTACAACTGGCTTAGGATATTTGAGTCTCCCATACAAGTATGAACACAGGATGCAGGCTTGTTTTATTATTTTTCTTGTCCAGCTTTCTTTTCTTCATTCCTTCCTTCTCTTCTCTCTATTTTACCCCTCCCCCCCATTTCGGAAATCATATTTAGGGAACTAGGGAACACCATGAATGGTAGTTCAGAAATCTTGACATCATATAAACTGTTCTAATTCCTTGGGCCAATCACAACGGTTTCACAGTTTAGAATCAAATGCAACACAAAAATGAATGCTTAGCAGAATGTGTATAAGTACAGTACAAAATAACCGCTTACACAAAGATGCTTCATTTATATATCCTTTGTAAAATATTTGCAGACAAACATCAACTCAGAAAAATGTTTTCTCATTTCATGACAGCTGTAAATAACTTTACATCAATTCTGATAATACAGTACAAACAGACAGCAAATCACAACCCAAGTAATATATTTCAATTAGTTCATTGTGTGCTATAGCAGGAAAAGGCAGCATAGCATCTTATTATAAAAATGCATTGCTATTGTTAGACATTTTAAATAAAAAAATATCCATCAAAGCAACATTTTTCTCTTATACCGACCATTTAAGTATAAAACTTGCTAGACTCACCAGGACAGGAAATAAGTACTTTAAAATGACAAAATGAACACATAAGTAATCTGTCTTTTTATGAGTGGGAAGCCTGCATTCAGAAATGCTTTTATCCAAGTGAACTTATCATGAATATATACTCAACTTGTGAGCAAACAGAACATGACAGAATGAATATTCACTTGACTCCTAATATAAACTGTTTCATCTATCTGTCTGTCTATCTATCTATCTATCTATCTATCTATCTATTTATCTATCTATCTATATATCTATCTATCGATCTATCTATTTATTTAATTTATTTTTTATAGGTTCATAGGTTGGTACTAGGCTATCGACTCTAGGGCCTATACAAGCCTAGCCATAACAATTCCCTGGCTATTTCTTCCCACACTATTTACTTCCCTGGACCCCTGTCTAGCAGGGCGACTGATGTGATCCCTGGGGTGAATTTCCTTTCCCCCATCCAGTCGTCAAGGTTCCTCTTGAAGAGGGCCAAAGAGGCAATCTGCTTGACATGTATGGGCAGTCTATTCCAGAGTCTGGGGAGTCTCTGGGTCAGGAACCTATCCCTCCACCATATTTTGTTTATTGTGATGACAAGGTTTAGATCCCTGGAGCGTGTGGCTCTGAGGGATTGGGATTTCTTTAAGTGTAGCATGTCCAACAGCTCTGGGTTTGACATGGCCTTGTATGTTAAGCAGAGATCGCCTCAGAGTAGACGATATGCGAAAGAGTATAGCTGGAGGTTTTTAAGGCGGTCAGCATAGGGCATCTGCTTTAAGCCTGTGATTCTTTTAGTGAGGTATTTCTGCGGCCTTTCCAGTTGTTGCAGATGTCTTGAGAGGTGCATACCAAATGGGGCGTTATATTCTATAATGGGTCTAATTTTGTTATTTATTTATAGCTTCGTCATGCAATAAATATTTATTTTCCTTTGGAATATTGAACCCCATATTCTTAGATCATCAGTTTGCCGGTCACTTTCAAATTACAGCTAATATATTCCCTTTAATAGCTCTACAGGGGTGCCAAAAAAGGACTAAGGTTGCCTCCCGTGGGAGAAATAAAACACTAGTCAAAATCATACCCTCTGTACCACTTCTGATACCATTCATTTTGATATGTAATTGTGCATTACTTTTCATTCAATGTATCATGTTAGAGACATTGAGGAAGGAAACAATGTGTTTAGTGAAGTAATTAAGGAAATGTATAAACATTTGGCATATCATATAAAATATTATGCTGGATCCTTATTGTTTATTGGTTTGTTTGTTTTTTGCTGTGATGAGTTTAGTTACTTTATTTCATGACACTCTCTTAACCTTCCCAGATCTTTAAATGGTAAGCAATACTAATTTCATGAATTTTACTGTGCTGAATAAAACCAAAACAGCAGGACCTTAGTGACTCTGGTCTGCTTGTCACTCTGCCTGCTTTCTCAGCATTACTGTTTTCAGCCACCCCCCCCAATCTTCCACTTTAAAAGAGTACGCCTCGGAGTAGTGTAGACCATAATGTATACTTTGCACATCCTGAGTTTGCCCTCTCACAAACATTACTGTTTGTTGATGGAAGTGATATTACAGACAGACAGACACACACACACATGGTACAGTTCACACTGGGCCTTGTGAGATGGTATCAACCACCTGGCAAAGAAGTTAAATGGAAGTACCTGTCAGAAAGCTGTTGGACAAGAAAAATACCAGAGTTTCTCAACTAAAATCTGGCTTACTTGATCAAAGCTCTATTTTTGGGGTGCATTCTGGAAAAAAAAAAGAAACGAAAAAGAAAACAGGTAATAAATGCAAAAAGGTCAAAGAAAAAAAAACACACCCAGCTATGCTGGGCAGTTCTTGCTGCAGCATATATCTAACAGACAGGCATGTCTGAGGTTTCTAAAACAATGCACTTAAACATCTGATAATATGCATTTTGAAAACTGATAGAAAAGCAACATAAATGTCTGTAAATGTCTATCTCCTATTACTTATTTAGGAAAAAAATAATTCCCAGCAATAAAATTGTATGAAACATTGTAAAGGTACTATGTAGTTCTCTGGTGTCTTCTACAACTTCCATGGATCTGTTACTATGTTATCCATCACATTTATCTAATTGGAGCCCCAGGAATTAATTAACAGACTGACATTTTGTAAGTGAGTATCATTCAGGATGCTTCTCAAAAAATAAATGGTCCAGGGTACTGGGAGAATCATTATTATTACATTTGTTGAAGATTTGCAACAAAGGTCACAAAACTTCAATTGCATAACAATATATTTTAATTAAAGTTATCTTAAATGATAAGTAAAATGTTTCTTTATTATCATAATGCTGTTCAAACACACACATCCAGTGCACATTAGAATGCAGAAGCTGTTCATGCCTTCATTAAAACTGTTTATCTTAATAATGAAAATCCTTCCTCACTCTTCACCTGTTTATATCAGTCCTGCTTACCTTCATGGTTTGATAATGTAGCCTCAAGGCTATGCAGAAGGCCTTTGATGTATGTATGCTTAACACATTAGGAAAGGAATAAATTACCCTTTGAAACAATAGGTTGAGCACAAAATATCTGTGACAAATATTATCTAGAAAGTAAATAAAAACTGACAGATACGATAAAGTGGGTAATAACAACCATTAAATGAGACAGAAATTGGGTCTAGGAAGAGTTACAATATTCTAAAGGAAATGAAAAATTCTTGCCTCCTCTTGTGAGGATACACGTGGCATATAGGGGTAATCACCATGAATGCAGAAGTTAAATATACTATTTTAACAGTGCTAAATATAATTAACATCTGAAAAAGTTTAGTTTCCCTTAGCATCATACCAAGTCAAACCTGCCTCAATTACAAGGCACTAACCTGCCTTGCATCAAGTAAGCCAGATTTCAGTTGTGAAACTCAGTTCAAAACCCCACAATGTTGCTTTTCTCTGCATTAAGGCCATATAAATGTATCCCTTAAAATAACAAAACAAAGTAAACTTCTCATACTGTGATTTTGTAGCATATCCACAACTCTGGCACGAATTAATATGTGATAGGCAGCATTTCCATACCTTGCTTTCAGGTTAGTGCTTTCAGTGCCATTTTCCAGATAATGTTATACACATACACACTCAAATAAACATGCACACCCTTAAACACACTCACACACAGACACATGTACACACACACACACACACACACGTACACACACACACACACACACACACACACACACACACACACACAGACATGCATGCTTTTACTCTCACACACACATACACACACACACACACACA
Organism: Protopterus annectens; assembly: GCF_019279795.1. Classification (NCBI taxonomy): domain Eukaryota; kingdom Metazoa; phylum Chordata; order Ceratodontiformes; family Protopteridae; genus Protopterus; species Protopterus annectens. The sequence goes on along the minus strand of NC_056744.1, from coordinate 1,128,778,433 downwards.
CACACACACACACACACACACACACACACACACACACACACACACACACGTTATCTGCTGCAGAACTAATATTTCCACTACTCCTGCCACTGATGGCAATGGGTATGTACTGTAAAAATATTGATTACATTCCTATCACTTAGATCCAAAACACCATGGATAGCATGGCACAGCTTGCCTTTATCCAACTCTGTGGGGCTCTTTTGATCCTTGCATAAGACATTAGATATAGCCTCCTGAACTACTGCATTTGCTTTTGGTAATTTCTGGTGGCCCACTATGATGTTACTCACCTGCAGTTTCATACCACTGTAGCACTACTGTTGACTTTAAATCCGAAACACATATCACACTTTCCAAATCTACATTTCAGTTCTGTTAAAGTATACTGCATTTTGTCTTGCAAATACCTCCTTAGTAGGGCATCATCCTTCAAAATTACTACATAAATTCCTAAAACTCATATCTGAAAATATTTTCTTACATCTTATTTTATTGATGCTTTCTAATTCTGCACAAACAACTGTATCTTACCAACAGACATTTTGGTACACTCCATACTTTCTTTTTTTTTCACTTTCCACATTTATTGCATTGCACTTGTTCATGTAAATATACTATTATATCTTATATTATTCTAGGTGTTCTCTTCTCTATCAAATTTCTTCCTATTGTGATATTTCTGTATGACAGGCACTTCTGTCCAATATCTTCATAGCCATCTATCAGATGTCATGCTCAACCTATTTTTAGATAGTATAACGCTAGAAGTACTTCCTTGTCTCACTTGCCACTCCCCTTCAATTATGCTATATAACTTTTTCCAAGATCCCTTGCATCATCTTCCTACAAAATGTATGGGATCTACTTCTTAACCTAATAGTTACTTTGGATGACTCTCATCAAGTGAACACTGCAAAGTCTATACTGACACATTGCTGTTTTATTTTTCTTAAAGTCTGAATTAATTATACAACTCTCAGCTTGCCAGTTCATCATGCCAAAGCTATCAGCAAGCAATTCAGCATTAGAAAACCAACAAGACAGACAGAAATCATATGTCTTTTTCTTACTTCATTTGTTGTGGAGTCAAGCAGCAACAGCACAAAATTTTAATTAATAATTGCGGAATTAACATTTTTTGATCTTGACATTTAGAGAAAATTAAGCACAACTAACATGAATCATTCTCCATACATACCTTTATTGATACAGCTTATAAACAATTCACCCTACTCTGTAATATACCTAAAGAAGATTGTTAATTAGATTTGTTTTCTACTAATGACTTTGCAGTGCAGCATAGGTAATGCTGCAGTCCTGAGTATGCCATCTTTCTAATGAGAAATTAAACCAAGGTCCCATCTGCCTGAGATGGCAGCAACTCAGGTGGATATAAAAGGTCCCATAGCACCTATCAAAAAAGCAGAATTCTGTTTTGGTACATACATATGTATTTGCTTACAAATGTGTTTGTATACATACATACATGTTTACATATTCACTAGATTTGATAACTGTTAAAACAACCATTTTCATAGCAAAAAAAGTTCATTTATTCTCCCTCCCATTTCTGATATAACCATATCTTATTTTTTCTTAAACTATCTGGTAACACCCATTTGTTTATTAAACAAAACTTCCTCAGAGCTTTACATTTATTGCATAGAATGCACATAATGTCATATTCATATCAACATTTGGAATACTACACAAGCTGACACTATTATATATTTAATTGCATACTTTCTTAACCCTTGGCCCTTGCACATTGCAAGAATACATGATGTTCTTTATACTGATCACTGCTACCGCAGCCTTAGCTATATGGGTTATATCCAGCCAATGATACAACAGCCAGCTAGCTTCCAAAACTGCAGGGAACCTTCCACATGACCAAACTATCAAGCAGTTTGAGCTGAGCTTGTTAAAAGACAAGTTTGGGCATAAAGCTCTAAAGAGCTTTCCTCAATTGAAGAGTCCACACTTCTCAGGATCAACAGTCAGATTGTGCTTTCTTTAGCTGAGCAGATAAGTTCCCTTTTAGGAAAAGAAATTTCATTTTCTTATTTTTTATTTATGTTTTATTACTTTTCTCTTCAGGAAAATTACTTTGAAGCTAGGAGTATTGTGCTTTAATGGACTGCCTCAAGACTATAACACACTTTTAAATGGAGTACTTGTTTCTGTCAGTTTAGAAGCAGTGTTATCCAACTGATAAAATTATTTTCTGTTGAGAAATTGTGTTTATTTCAAGGTTGTGAGGCTGCCATAGTTTGAAATTCCTTTTTAGTGTATTTTTTCTGTAAAAAAACCTAACTTTTGTGGACTGGTAGCTTTACTGGCATTGTTGCTTGTTTTCCCAGGACAGAGGCACCATTTTTGCCTAGCCGTGGAACAGATTGTCACTCCCATGGTCAGTCCTTCTTCCAACCACAAAAAGAAAAAGTTAAGCAAACACCCTTTGCTACCACAACAGGCTAGCAATTTATCTCAGCCACAGGTGGTGACTCTGCTGTGGCCATTTATTGAAGCTCATACAACTCATCTTCTATCCTGGATCATTCTGGTGTAACACCTACAGCCACTATGGACAGTGGGGTTAGCCACATCCTTTGCAGCTATTGGGCACTCTTCAGTGGGCAGGGGAAAACCACTCTTGTCAGGTCTGTGAGAGGGAACAGGCAAGGTTTCCCTGTTATGTCAGAATGCTGTGTTGACCCCTGGGAAGCAGCAGCAGCAATTAACAGCATAGTTGGCCCCAATTTTCCTGTCAAAAAGAATCAGAAAACCAAGCATGTATCAACCCCTACTCAAATTTCTTTGGATAGCTATAGTTTACTAGAACTGGCTCAAGCTTTGATTCAGGCTATTGACCCTACTTGTAAAATAGTTTCTGGTAAAAGAAAGAAAGAGGAATGCATCTTTTCTGAAGATATTTAGGATTCTGAATCTGAACTGGAAGATGCAGTGATGGATTCAGGGTTTTATCCTCAGATTTCTGATTCAGACTCTGAGGAGAGCTCTCTTTCTGATTCTCCTTGTGGGGGTTCTCTTTCTCTGACACTATTGCTAGAATGTCCCAGTGTTTTCAGTGGGAGAACATTGAGGTTTCTCAGTGCCTCACAAAAAAAATTACTATGAGTCATTACAGAAGGATTTTTGAAAACCTACACCCATTCCTCCTGTCTTGTCTGCTTTAGAGGATGTGTGTCTTATTGCCTGCAAATTTCCTGACAGTCAGCTAGCTGTCCCTAAAATGGCAGACAGAATGTATAAAGTTCCTCAGTCTTTTAAAATGTTATATACTATTCCCAAACCTGACCCAGTGGCTATAGCTTTAGTTGACCCCACTGCTGCTAAGCACTTAGTTAATTCCAGTCCTACTCTTTCTAATGAGGATGGGAAAATTATTGATAGCTATGGGAAAAAAACGTGTATACTTCTGCAACTTTGAATTTCAGAATTTTAAATTGTCAGGCTCATATGTTAAAGGTTTTTTCTGACATATTGTGAAAGTGTGAGCAATGTTTTATCTTCAGTTTCTTCTTGTAAAGAAAAATCTTCTTCAAATAACTTAGTTTCTTCTATTGCACAAGTCGCATTGTTTGGTGTATGCGTATGACTCTGTTGATACTTCTTCCAGGGCTATAGCCACTGGTACTGTTTTAAGGAGGTTGGCATGGCTGTATTCTCAGAACCATCTAGATGATGGGAAAAATTATATTTTAAATTCTCCCTTTGACAGAGATTTAGTTTTTGGCCCCTCTGCTGCAGAAATGATTAAAAAGTGTGATGAAAGGGGCAAGTTGATCCAGGGAATCACTAAGAATTTTCAGCCCTCCTTTTCCATATTACCCAAGGGATTTTCATTTTCCTCTTCCAATTTTGGCAAAAAACAAAATAAATAGTTGCAACAGAATTCAGGTAAACAGACATTTAAAAAGATGTGGCAAGAAGGTTCAAAATAAGTCTCAAACCTCCCAAAATCAAAGACACAGTCTGAAGGACTATTCAAGAGACCCTGTGACCTCCTCCTAGTCTGGCTGTCTCAGAAAGTCTGAGTCATCATTTTTCTGTTTGTTAACAGATTGTTTCAGAAATAGGTTATACAAATCATCCATCAGGGTTACAGATGGCAGAGGGAGAAAATTCTTCCTTTCCAGGAGGTCATTCCTCATCCTGCAGATCAGACTGTTTTGTTTCCAACTAGTGTTCATCAAATGCTGTCCCAAGGAGTGATAGAACCAGTTCCTCCTTTTCAGGTGAGGAAGGGGCTTTATTCAAGAATTTTCCTAGTCCCAAAGAAAGAAAACACTTGGAGACCAGTTCCGAACCTTTCTTTCCTAGACCTGTTGGCGATTGTGCCCACTTTCAAAATGAATGTAAAAACTGTCTCTAACAATTCCTTTTCTTTTTAGTCAGTAACCTATTTATATTGCTTAAGAACCCTATTTTACTTAAAAATGAGAACATTTATTACAAACACCTTCTTTCGGAAACATATCTAAAACATTCTCCATAGTGCTATAATCTCCAAAGCCTCATCTATAATCCATATATAATCCTGTCCATTTGTGCTTCTACTGCTTTACATTTTGCACACCTTATATCTTACCCTGAAATTTCAATCACAGAAAAATAAATCCCCCTAATCTTTACCGCAACTCTTAGCGACTTAGTTTTTTTCCTTATTCAAATTCAACCTCACAATCCCTGTAATTTATTTATTTAAATTACCTTATTTATTAATTAATTATTTTTACTGTTCATGCATTAAAACTTGTCTTCAATATTACATCATGAGAATAAGAAAGAATAAATGGCATATCTACTCTCTAACAATTGATATTGTGTTCATCACTAGAGTGGACACTACACTAATCATAAGGTAATCATGTCTAACTGTCCTTCTTAAAGGTATGTCCTCACTCTGACACCCATTTACCATAACCATAACTTGATTTTTTTCCATATGCTGTATTTAATAATGTGAACAGTTTAATTTTCACCCCATATGTCTCCATCAATGTCAGTAACTGCCCATACTCTATGTTATCAAAGGCCTTGGTGTCTTTTAATGTCAACTTAACATCTTGTTTTTCTGTTAAAATTTCATCTAAAATCTATTTGATAAAACTGCCTACATTTTACCTGAAACATGCCTTCTATTAATACTTCTTCCCAAGCCATTTCAAATCTTTTTGTAATATTTTCTTCACAGTCTTATAATCTGAATTATCTCCTGGTTTTAATTCCCTGTCTTCCTTCTCCCATATAGACTTCATCACCCCTTCATATATTTCATCAATAACTTTTGGCCTTCCATTTATTCATTACCATAATAAATAACTGATTCTTGCAATCACTCATTTCTTTACACACTGCATTAACATATTCCATCTAATCTATGGCCTGAATGTTCATTAGCCTATCTCAGAATGTCATTCTGCTCTTCCAAAATAATGTCCCTCTTCATGTTTATACTACCTCTGACTTACATTTCTTCAAATTTCAATTAAATTCATATACCATCTCTTTACTATACATTCTTCTTCTATAATCTACTTTTATCTTCATAGGCTCCTGCAGCTTTCATTTCATCCCCTGTATCAGTCATTCATTTCTTAATAACTTAGCCACATATGGGAATATGTCTTCTTTTCTTCCTTTTAAATGCTACAACTGTTTATATAATAAAGTTCCTCTCATATATTTCTTTTTCCTTACCTAGGAGCAGATATTCTATTTAAGACGTAAAACAAAACATTTCAAAGCTTTACTGGAAAATCTCATCCAGACTCTCCCACTTATTTTCTGTAATGCCTTTTCTAAATTTAGCATATTCCAATGTTGTCTTTTTTCCATATATGTGTATTTTCCTTTTCTATTTTCAATTAAGTGGGTTAGATTAAAGGTATAAGACAGTAAATGGGTAAGGGCAGTGATCCTCCCCCTGCAAAAACATGTTTCTTATGGGGAAGGAAGGTTTTCTGTTAAATGAATTTTCAGTGGAATCAGTTTGACCATTTGAGTTTCAATGAACTGAAGATTGAATGAAGATTGAATGAAATGATATAGACCCATATATATATATATATATATATATATATATATATATATATAAATATATAAAACTCAAAAGGTAGAATACACATTTGGTAGAAAAAATTGTGTGTATAAAAAAGACATAATGCCCATTTGTGTGACTCACATATGGTTAAGTTTATATAGTTAAGATAAGCAGGAGTGCACATGAAAAGTAATGTTTGAATGAGAAAGTGGTGGTTGTGAAGATGTGCAAGACTGTGTTATATCAACTAGTATGAATATATGAATGTTTGTGAGTTAGGGTTAATGTAAGGACAAAGTAATGGGATATATTCAGTGTTTTGCATGTTTTGTGCTGTATTTATATTCTGTGTCCTTTTGTCGTATGTACTCCAAGGGAAAGTGCTTTTAGTAACATAATGTGGAAGGTTAGGATTAGGAGCAGGGATACAGTTAGGGTTACATTATTGGTAGCACAGGAGTAAAATGGTGCAGGAGTCAAACTCACACTGAAATAAAAAATAACAGAAGTAACGTAAATCAGAAAGTCTCACATTTTCTACACTTTTGAGCAAGATCCACCAAAAAGGCAAGATAATTCTTTTATTTCACTTGAAATACAGTTTTCCCATTGACAGATGCAGCTTCTTAGAAACACGACTGCTCTACAGACAATTTAAATATTTAAGCCAAAAGATTAAAGGCTAATAATCACCGCTCAAGAAACAGACAAATACAGGTTCTGTAACATAGACATGGAAACAGTTGTAACTGTCACAGCTGGTTGTGATGCACTCATGGCTGTGGGTCTGTATATATTAAAGGCACAACAATGTGGTAAGACTGTTGCATCGGGGGTTGTGCAAGTACTACAGTATACTAGTAGCTGAGAAACTTTGGAAACCGCAAAGTATTATTGAAAATGTTGAAGTTCTGATCACATGGAATCATCCAATACCAACAGTCAATAAGCTATAAGCAAGAAAACCAGATACAGCAGTCCATGAAGAAAAGGGAAAATGTAATACTGATCTTTGTAACAGCATAGCTACACCCAGCAATTATAGTGTCCTATGTACTTAGAAATACAAGGTCATAAAAATATCAGGATTTTCAAGCAGAAATGACAACAGTGTGGAATAAATACACCCAGACCATTCTAATAGCAGTAGCAGGAGCAACAGTGCAAAAAAGAAAAAAAGTCAAGATACTGAATTGTACTCACGATGCATATTGGAGAAGGAGGCAATGCTGGGGACATTGCAGATGCAAGAAAGACTATTTTTGACAAACATCAAAGATTAAAGCAAAATTAATATTTTGAAATTTAATTGTGTCCTGATTTAGAAATGGGGTCCATTCCTCTTATGGTACTAGAAACCCAAAACATTTGGAGAAATCAAAAAAGGGAGAAACTATTTAAAAATGTTGTTTCATCACAAAGTGACCTATGTATGAACATCACTGTCTTATACTTATAAATGTTAAATGGCTGAACATAAAAAGAACAGAACTTTTATTTGAGCAACTTTTATTTATAATATTACATTAAATTGTTCTCACCGCTTGCTGTGAAGCCCACAACAAAAATATCCTCTTTTTAACCACAGGAGACAAATTCAATTAAGCTCAGTACAGCAAGCCCTCAAAACAAAACGCAATGTCTTATGCACACCTTTTCAGAACTAGCATCAAAACCCTAGGAATCTAGCAAAATGTGCAGATTTATCCTTTTTTATGACCCTCTTCTCCATTGCTATAAGTTGCTACAAAAAAAATGTCTTTTGTGAGTCACACAGAAATTAGAACAGGTCAATTAAGGAGTCAAACAAAAGTTAGAATAGGGCAACTAAGGTTAATTATCTGTGAATTGAGGGTGGAGCTAGGAATAAATCTTCTATTTAAGAAGTAAAACAAAACATTTCAAAGCTTTACTGGAAAATCTCATCCAGACTCTGCCACAACTTGCTGTGAGGGAAAGGTTACTTTGCTTTTGTTTTCTTGTATTACTTTATTACCATCTTCTATTTTGTATATTGTGATTTGTTTTCTTTACACTGTGTTTTGCTTTATTCTGCTTTTAATTGCATATTAAAACTAGGAAAGAGACCACAGATGTGTCGCTTGTGAGTCACACAGAAATAAGAACAGGTTAATTAAGGAGTCACACAGAAGTTAGAACAGATTAATTAAGGTTAATTATCTGTGAACTCACAATGGAGCTAGGAACTAAACCTTCTATTTAAGGGGTAAAATAAAATATTTCAAAATTTTACTGGAAAAGCTCACTCAAACTCTGCCACAACTTGCGGTGAGGGAAATGTTAGTTTGCTTTTGCTTTCTTGTATTTTGCATCACTTTATTGCCTTCTTCTGTTTTGTATATTGTGATTTGTTTTCTTTACACTGTGTTTTACTTGTATTCTCTTTTAATTGCATATTAAAAGTAGGAAAGAGACCACAACTGTGTCTATTGTGAGTCACACAGAAATATGTTCCCATCCCACCCTAGTGCTGTTGTGTTTTTAAACTCAACTGTCTTTCTAGTTGCCTGCCCAAATGCTAATTTGACAACATATCTCCTTCCCTCTCCCCTTTCATTGGTTGTTATGAGTAAGCACAAAATTATCATTTTGTGAAATCACTCCCCTTTAACTATTTAAATTTAATGGCCAGCTCACTGCATTCCACAGAACCAGAATACAAAGTGTATCTTGTTCTTTTACAATTAGTGGCTTTCTACTTAGACAGCTAAAGCTTAAGTTACCCCCTCTTTCATATCTAACTGCTTAGTGCACACTGCAGTGATTAGGATATTAACCCATTTTTTTCCATCTTACCTTTAAAATCTGCAAGATCTACTGCAAGATCACCAATTATTGGAGAGCACACATTCTGCCTCTCAGTAGTCATCTTAGGGTTTGTGCTTCTGTTTTCTCCTGGTGAGAGAAGGAGCACAGGTACACTATTTCCTGGAGACTGCTGATCACTGGAAAGCCTATTAACTGCTTCATATGTGACAGCTTGGTATTCGTGCTTATATTCTGCTCCTGGTGAGAGATGGAGCACAGTGCATTGATTCCTGACTGTTTCTGCTTGGGCAGTGAGTGTCTGTGCTTGGAATTCCTGCATGGTATGGTTGCTATTCAAGGCATCTACCAGGAAAAGGCTACAACAACCCTACAGTCACTTGAATAATCTGGGACAAGACTGTGGATCACCAAGCAGGCTGTGTATTGCTTCTCATCTTGGGATTGGAGCTAATGTTTTTCTCCTGGTGAGAAAAATGAGCATTATATCCCAGCAGAGTGAAGTTGTGGTGAGACCAGCACAAGTTGTAGCCAGGCAGTAGCCATTCACACAACCCCACTCTTGTCATCATTCTTGACAAGATAATTCTTTTTTTTTCAGTAAATACTGCTTGATTTGTTTCTAACTTCAGAGTATCTGCCTAAATACTTCATCCTTAAATTTTCAGGGTCTACCTTATTAGTTTTCCCTCAAGCGTTTGACAGTGCCCTATATAGACACAGACACCTTGAGTGAATTTTTATTGTAAAAATATGACTGAAATTTCACCAATACCTAGTTGCACACAGGGTAACTAGTTTGCAGTGATAAGCACTGCTACCAAAGTTGTAAACCAGATACTCCTGACATTGCTTTATATTTTAACTCCAACTTTCTAATCAATTAAAAAGGGTCTGTTGCCATGGATATGAACTTTCCCACTATCTCTGTTACCAGCTTGGTGGATATGGGCATCCTGAGGCAATGCAGAAATTGCCTCATGCTTACTGACAACCAGTTAATTCTCAAATAAACAGATATGGTATGTGAGATATGTATTTACACAATGTCTCCTAATGTCAATAAAGTTGTCAGTAGTACACACTCTGCACCTATCACACACAATGCAAAGCAGACATATAGACCTGCATATGCTGAGGCACTTAAATGCAGCTTTCCTAAACCCCAAATACATCCTAGATGAAGTACACAGAACAAATACCCTCAGCAGCCCTGAATGCACTCTTTCAAAACAACACCCACATCAACACATACAGCCACATTTCATGGAGCCTCTACTTCTAAGCCCATAAGACAGGCCACCACACAATCCATCATTCTGTTCATTAGAGATTCCATCATGAGACACACTGATGTCCCTCTCAACAGACTGAGTAAAGAGAAAGTCAGGGCCAGTTGCTTATTAGGGGCTAGTATCTGCCACATTATGCATGCACTCAGGTCATTGGACTACAAGTACCAGTATGACTCAGTCATAGTCCCTGTGGTTGTAAATGATCTGAGACATACCTCCCTAGATTATATGAAGAGAGACATCATGGAGCTGGTATGAGCCTAACATTGAGCAGCATTTTACCTTCTCCAAGGATGGTGCCACAATAAGATCAAAAGATGACTGACTTTAATAATTGGCTTAATAATTGGCTTAGTTTCTGGTGCAATATTTGTCAGCATGGAAGGAGATGGTCAACAGACCACACTGCTTTGTCAGGGATGGTCTGCACCTCTGCCCACCGGGCTTTCGAATATTAGCTGAAACATTGTCTTCTCCTATACTGCCTTTTTTATGCGATGCCAAACTGAAAGTACTTCCAACATAGCAAATCAAAACCAAGAAAATCTAAAGGTATTACTGCTCAGTGCTACGAGTCCAAACAAAACATTCCACTCCCTAGCAGCTCTCTTCACTCTAGAGAATGCTGACATCTGTGCAGTCACTGAGACATGGTTTAAAGCCATGGAGAGAACACCAACAGTGCAAGGTTATAATGCCTTCCACACATCTAGACCAGCTACTATACAGACAGGGACTAAAGTCGGAGGTGTCTCAATTTACATCAAAAACGAATATACCTCAAGGCTGGTCAAATAGGACAATGCACTTGAGCTACTCCATGTTCAAATCACCATAAGCAAAATCCAATACCACTTCCTTGCAAGCTATATATTCCCTTCTGTAACCCAGAAATCCATATAATCTATTTAAAATTATTAGAAACATACACCATCCAACCCAGTACAATATTCATGTGTGGCTTTAATTACTCCACTATTAACTGCAAATCCTGTACAACACCAAATGTACAGGCACAGAGCTTCCTGGGTTTTTAAACATAAACTCCCTGGACCAGATTGTGAATACACCAACCAGGGTACAACCATACTGGATTTGGTCCTCATTAATATGGAATAGTGCTGCATATCCCCTAGTGTAATGCTTCCCTGGTAAGATCAGACCACAGAATAGTCTCCTTTGAAGTAAAAAATAAATCCTGGACCCCCAGCTAACCCTGGAATATTCAGGAGTAACTCTCAGACTAACTTCCTGCTGTTAATTGATAAACTGGCAACATTTCAAGCCCACATAAGCCCTCAGAACACTGCTGCCTATGCAGAACTGTTCACAGAAACCCTATACAAGCATGTTAATAGCTACATAGAGGCATCTGTACCCACCAGGAAGAAGTACAGAAATAACTCAAAAAACAATCCACCCTGGTGGAATCACAAAATCAATAGGCTGTATAACAGAAGGAAGAAAATCAGGGCAAAAATTAAGAGGTGCAGCACCCATCAGGATAAAAGCACTCTCAAACTAAACAAATAACTCAGAGGACATTTATTTAAGATGAATTTGAGGTAAATTTGGCCTCCCAGGCCAAGGACAACCACAAGGCATTCTTTAGCTATGTCCACAACCTCAAAGGCAATACATAATTCTATGCAGAGCTCACTGTAAATGGAGCCACCTATACTGAGCCAGAAGATACAGAAAACCTACTGGCCGACAAACTCACCTCCACTTTACCCCTCTCTCCCCCTCAGCCTTCCATCAGGAAATACTATCAAATATAACTCCCCCTGCTATCACTAGGGAACAGGTCCTTAATGCTCTCTCTAAGGCCAAGAACACTGGATCAACAATGAGCCCAGATAATATCCCAGGATGCTTTCTAAATAGCATGAAACATGACCTACCTGTGCCTCTGGAATTACTATTTAACTGTAGCCTCCAAACAGGCTTCATGCCTAATGAATGGAGAACAGCAACAGTCATCCCTCTGCACAAAGGTGGGCCATCTACCATGGAAAGTACAGACCCATAAGTCTCAACAGTCTTATATGCAAAGATATTGTAAGAATTATCATGGAAATAATCAATAATGATATAGTAAACCTCCAGACACTGGACCCAACCGAGTTTGGTTTTATCAAGGGCAGGTCATGCCTACTCAACCTGGTGGAATTCTTTGAGAAGGTCAACAAAGCAATGGATGAGGGCAAAATGGTTCAGACTGCCTACCTTAACCTAGCCAAGGCATTTAGGTTCATAAGCTCATAGGTAGGTACTAGGCTATTGGCCCTAGGGCCTATATAAGCCTAGCCAAAAAGGTACTCTGGCTTTTGCCACCCAAGGAAATTATGTTCCTGTGCCCCTGTCAAGCAGAGTCACAGAAATGATCCATGGGGTGAATTTCCTATCTCCCATCCAATCATCAAGATTTTTCTTGAAGAGTGCTAATGAGGAACTTTGTTTGATATAGATAGGTAGTTTGTTCCAGAGAATGGGAAGTCTCTGGGACAGGAATCTATCCCTCCAGCATGTTCTGTTTATTGTGGTGACAAAGTTTAGGTCCCTAGAGTGTGTAGCTTGGAGGGATTGGGATTTCTTTAAGTGGAGCATGTCCAACAGCTCTGGGTTTGATATAGCTTTGTATGTTAGGCAGAGATCACCTCTGAGTAGGCAGTATGTGACAGAGTAAAGCTGGTGTTTTTTTAGATGGTCTGCATAGGCATCTCTGTGAGGTATTTCTGTGGCCTTTCCAGTTGTTGTAGCTGTCTTGTGAGGTACATACTAAAAGGGGCACTGTATTCTATAATGGGTCTAATGAGTGACGAGTAGAGGGGAACAATGACCTCTTTTTTCCTGGATGAGAAACCTTTTGTGATGAGGTGTGCCACGTAGATTTTCTGACTACTGTGGCAATGTGATTATCAAAGTAGAGACTACTGCCCACCTGTGTCCCAAGGTCTCTTATCATACTTTTGGTGTTAAGTAGACTACTGCCTATGTGGTAGTTCATGGGTAAAGAGTTTTTACCAAAAAGGATGACAATGCACTTTTTGGCACTGAGCTTGAGGCCATGGCTTTGACACCAGGCATCTGTCTCAGTGAGGCACTTTTGTAGGATGTCCACATCGTTAGGAGTTTCGATTATGGCTCCTAGTTTGCAGTTCATAGGTTCATAGGTTGGTACTAGGCTATCAGCCCTAGGGCCTATACAAGCCTAGCCATAACAATTCCCTGGCTATTTCTTCCCACATTATTTACTTTCCTGGACCCCTGTCTAGCAGGGCGACTGACGTGATTTCTCCCATCCAATCATCAAGGTTCCTCTTGAAGAGGTCCAAAGAGGCACTCTGCTTGACATGTATGGGCAATCTATTCCAGAGTCTGGGGAGTCTCTGGGTCAGGAACCTATCCCTCCAGCATGTTTTGTTTATTGTGATGACAAGGTTTAGATCCCTGGGGCGTGTAGCTCTGAGGGATTGGGATTTCTTTAAGTGTAGCATGTCCAACAGCTCTGGGTTTGACATGGCCTTGTATGTTAAGCAGAGATCGCCTCTGAGTAGACGATATGCGACAGAGTATAGCTGGAGTTTTTTAAGGTGGACAGCATAGGGCATCTGCTTTAGGCCTGTAATTCTTTTAGTGAGGTATTTCTGAGGCCTTTCCAGTTGTTGCAGATGTCTTGAGAGGTACATACCAAATGGGGCATTGTATTCTATAATGGGTCTAATGAGGGATGAGTACAGTGGGACAATGACCTCCTTTTTTCTGGATGAAAAGCCCTTTGTAATGAGGTGTGCCACATAGAAGGATTTCCTGACTGTTGTGGCGATGTGGTTACCGAAGGTGAGACCACTGTCCACCTGTGTCCCTAAGTCTCTTATCACACTTTCTGTGTTTAGTGTACTGCCACCTATATGGTAATTCATGGATACATGTTTTTTCCCAAAGGGGATAACAATACATTTCTTGGCATTGAGCTTGAGCCCATGGCTCTGGCACCAAGCATCTGTTTCTGTAAGGCCCTTTTGTAGAGTATCCACATCATTTGGGGATTCAATAAATGCTCCCAGTTTGCAGTCATCTGCAAACTTTGTTAGCCAGAGTCCCTTAGTGTTGACCTGTACTTCAGAGAAGCAGATGCCAAACAAGAGTGGCCCCAGGACTGAACC